>NC_060176.1:40932811-41232811 GCF_021184085.1 Oncorhynchus gorbuscha | reverse complement strand
TTGCAGAGGGAGGTGTTTAGTCCCAGGGTCCTTAGCTTGGTGATGAGCTTTGAGGGTACTATGGTGTTGAACCCTGTGCTGTAGGCAATGAATAGCATTCTCACGTAGTTCCTTTTGTCCAGGTGGGAAAGGGCAGTGTGGAGTGCAATAGAGATTGCATCATCTGTGGATCTGTTGGGACGGTATGCAAATTGGAGTGGGTCTAGGGTTTCTGGGATAATGGTGTTGATGTGAGCAATGACCAGCCTTTCAAATCACTTCATGGCTACAGAGGTGAGTGCTTACGGGTCAGTAGTCATTTAGGCAGGTTACCTTAGTGTTCTTGGGCACACCATCATCCCGGAAACCCTAGACCCACTCCAACTCGCATAATGTGGTGTGGTGCCAGGACAACAACCTCTACCTCAACATGAACAAGACAAAGGAGCTGATTGTGAACGACAGGAAAAGGAAGGGTGAACACGCCCCCAGTCACATCGGCGGGGCTGTAATGGATCGGGTCGAGAGCTTCAAGTTCCTTGATGTCCAAACCATCATGTTCCAAACATACCAAGACAGTTGTGAAGAGGGCACGACAACACCTTTTCCCACTCAGGAGACTGAAAAGATTTGGCACGGGTCCCCAGATCCTCAAAAAGTTATACAGCTGCACCATGGAGAGCATCCTGCTGACTGGTTGCATCACCGACTGGTATGGCAACTGCTCGGCATCCGACTGTACAGAGGGTAGTAGTGTGTACGGCCCAGTAAGCATTTCACGGTAAGGTCTACTCCTGTTGTATTCGGCGCATGTGACAAGTTAAATTTGATTTGATTTTCCTGTGATATTACATAAATTCTTCTCAGGGCTGGGTTTTAATTGAATGTTATCACACACCAGCATGGGATTGTTAATTAATCAGAAACCACTGCAAAGTTTTTCTTTTTTGGGACTGAGATGTGCCAAACATTCAAGGAAATTATAGTTACATGTAATTTGCGGCATGCATGACCATGAGCAAAGTCATTGTAGCCTATAATTTAACTTCCCCTGTGAGAACCATGAGCACGTGCTGACTTGGCTTTGCTGTACATCACATCAAAGCCTGCCAGCAGCCTACCTACCAAAGGTCGCACAGTGTCCATTACAACGCAGAAAAGCACAAATCAGCCACCAATAGTTATCCGTATAACCGGAGCTTCATCTTATTATTCTAACTGTTTCTATGGTGTATTCCAGGCTGCAATTTATGGAAGACGGCAAAACTTCATGGCAAAAGATAGGCAAGCGGTTTCCATCTGAGGTGAAGTTTTCCCTAAATCAATGCTTATGACAAATCCAGCTCCAGAACCAGCCATAGGGCCAGCTGGATAATATTTTGAATACGGCGGCGTAAAAAAAGTAACACAAATAAATGCCTGGGCACTTTAAATCAACGCCTGGACACCCGCCCGCTACCCTGTGGGAACACAACTGTTCAGTCAGTGAGAAGAGAAAAGGGTATGACAGAGGAAGGGAAAGGGGAGAAGAGGGGGGGGGGTAAGATGAAAGGAGAAATGATGGTAAGGGGAGAAAAGAGGCAAGCGGAGAGAAGAGAATGGTTGACAGATAGGCAGGAGCCTAAGGAGCACAGGGTTGTTTAGACAGAGAGAATAAGACAGAGGGAGAATAGAAGGAAGAAGAGAACGAGGGTAAGGGAAAAGAGTGAAGAGGTGAGGAGAAAGCTGCTTTCCGAGAAGCATTAACCTGTGGATACGCCACTGTTCAGTCAGAAGGAGCGGGAGAGGAGGGATGTAGAAGAGAGATGAGTGGAAGGGAGAGATGAAGGGAGAGATCAGGGAAAGAGATGAAACGTAGGGAAAGGGAAAAATGCTGGCTGTGGGTTGAGTGGCAGTAGCCTAGTGAGAAGAGGGGAGATGCAGGTGAGAGATGAGAGGAGAAGAGAGATGAAGGGAGACGCATGTAAGGGAAAAAGAGGGAAGAGGTTACTGGCAGAAGCCTGGTGGGTACAGATCTGTTTTATCAGCGAGAAAAGGGAGAGGAAAGAGGACAAAAGAGGGGGAAGAGGAAAGGTCCTGTAGCTGGTAGAGGTCTGGTGGGCGGAGGGCAATTGTGTCGAAGGCTCAGTGCCAACTGGCACTCTATTCACTACTTTTGACCAGAGTAGTGCACTATAAGGATTGGGGTGTCATTTGGAACATAACCTAAATATCTAATCCTGTTACCTACGGTCTCCGCAGGTACTATCTGCTGTTGATTCTGTATATAGAGAAAAACCAGACAACTTGGATGCAATAATTTTTTGCTCCAGTTTTGTTTGCAGGTTTATGGTGGCGCCTGCTAGAAACTACTTGAGACCTGTGTAATAACTGTGTAATAACACCAAATCCCTGTCTGGGGGTGGATCCACAGCTTCCTGGGTAACATCATCTGTACTATGATTTAATACATGTAACCGGTGTCTTGCAATTTCCCGAACAAGTTCCTTCCTGTTTCCAGAGGACAAAAATGATAATAATAATATACCATTTCTATGACGTACTAATGCAACAATACAAAACAGGTATGTGCGAACAGATGCAGTGAACGGACACATCAACTGTCTGAGGGCTGCTTTTTTTTAGTTGCCTAAGAGCTCAAGTCACAAAATAAAATGGTCAGTAACACAATATGGGCCCAAAAAGGCGTACGAAAATTGTGTTGTGTGATGCAAGGAACTACTTCACAAAATAACCTTTATTATCATCACTGGTATTGACAATGGAAGGCTGCTGGTCTCTGATCCCATATATTACATCTCTTGCTGTTGTGGCTTTGAGCAAGGCACTTAACACCCACAAAGTAAAATAATGCACTGTATAAAAACACATGTGGTCCATCAAGCCTCCATCTGGAGAGCTACTGGGTGTGCAGGCTTTTGATACAGCCCTGCTCAAACACACCAGTCAGCTTTGTCGGAATTACATGGCCAGTATTGAATAGAGGAGAATCCTAGCCAATTTTGGGTGCTTGAGAGACCGTTTTACAACCAGAATATGCAGAATTGGTTTCATCAATTGCCACCCGTATCAACTGCGTGTATTGGTAATTTGCGGTTATACACGAGTGCCGGACATCGCACGTGACAAGGACATAAATGTGCGCTAATCGCTAAATAGTTAACTAGTGAGATAAACAGCCACACTACACCATATGTTTTGAATTGGTTACCTAGTTATTCTGTTGTATATCATTATTTCTTCCTCCACCTCTCGCCCTCCCCTCCCCCCTCTCTCGCAACGAACCACTGGCACATACGCAGGTGATGCACACACCATGACTTTTCCAGGATTTTCATTGCTATAACTGGGCAAATAACTCAATAGCAATTATAATCAACAAATGTGCAAATGCGGATAGGCTTGCTTTGATTAAAAAAATACGCATCTGGCGACTGCATGATTGAAAGACAGCTCATGTCTGTCAATGCAGGCCTACAATAATTATACTCCGATGTGCTCTGCAGAGATTGGGAGGACAGTGAGCAAAACATCGCATCCGGAGGAGACTTCGATCGGAATAGCCTAAATGTTTGATTCGGTTTGCGAGACTTAAAAAAAAAACCTTGTCCATTCAGACAACTAATCTATAATCCGCTTGTCCAACACATTTAATTGTTATTATTATTATTATTATTTTTTTTATACTTGTCTCGGGCAAGCGTTAATGTCGAGCCCTGCTCCATGACACATAAACACATCTCCAAACTAGCTGTGTGGCAGAGGCTCAACATATGTGCTACTCACCTCACCTCATCTCGCCTCGAGATAATTGAGACATGGATTGTGTGTACATTTCAGAGGGTGAATGGGCAGGACAAAATATTTAAGTGCCTTTGAAGGGAGTATGGTAGTAGGTACCAGGCGCACCGGTTTGAGTGTGTCAAGGACTGCAACACTGTTTTTCACGCTCAACAGTTTCTCGTGTGTATCAAGAATGATTCACCACCCAAAGGACATCCAGCCAATTTGACAACTGTGGGAAGCATTGGAGTCAACATGGGCCAGCATCCCTGTGGAACGCTTTCGACACTGTGTAGAGTTCATGCCCCAACGAATTGAGGCTGTTTCTCAGGGCAAAAGGGGGTGCAAGCTCAATATTAGGAAGGTGTTCCTAATGTTTTGTAGACTCACTGTATGAGTCATGTGTTAAACATTTTAGAAGAAGAGGAAGAAAAGGAGGGAGGACAGAAGAGGAATAGAGAATATGTGTAATGAACTTCGTCTGTTGTTTGTAGAGAGTCAGACCGAAATGCAGCGTGTAGGTTACTCATGACTTTTAATGAAGAATAATGCGGTACATGAGATAACTGAAAATACGAAAACAACAAACGAGTGAAACAAATACAGCCTATCTGGTGACTAACACTAAGACAGGTACAATCACCCACGAAATACAACGCACACTCAAGCTACCTAAATACGGTTCCCAATCCGAGACAACTAGAACCAGCTGACTCCAATTTGGAATCGCCTCAGGCAGCCAAGCCTAACTAGACACACCCCTAATAATACACACTCCCAATTAATACAAACCCCAATACGAAATACAACATATAAACCCATGTCACACCCTGGCCTACCCAAACATATAACAAAAACACAAGATACAATGACCAAGGCGTGACAATATGGAGAAAGCAAATCCAGAGGCATTTCTTTAGCAGTCTACACGAGCACACGCAAGCGCAGACACACACTTTAGCATTCTCGCCGCGTGTGGTGGGAAACCTTGAAAAGATGCGCACACACACACACACACACACACACACACACACACACACACACACACACACACACACACACACACACACACACACACACACACACACACACACACACACACACACACACACACACACACACACACACACACACACACACACGATACTGAATAATGGGAAACAACATCAAATGCCTACCTCAAAACACCAGTTTGAACGAGGTTTACCAAACACAGATGGAGAGCCCAGCTCCCCTGTGCATGTTGCCGTCTTCTCTGCCCACGGTAACGAGCGCTGATTTTAGTGGACGCTGTTGTCTTGCATAAACTAATTTGTGCTGTACTGTAGACAATCCTCCCTGATTGGAGATCCAGCCATTCCACAAACACAACCACACTGGTCCTGCTCTATTCTGGACTGGGCCTCTCAGGTCATATTACTAATTATTATTATTTATTATTATTAATTATTACTTACTCATATTACTATTAATTCAACTAAGCCTATCAGCTGGCTGTGTCCATTACCATACAGCTAAGGGCCAGTCTTTTCACATTGACACTCTAGTCCTGGAGAGCTGCAATGTGTGCAGACTGGTGTTTCCACCCTGCACTTGACCTAAGTTCACGGTGAGTCACTGGAGCCAAGCCAAGGAAACACAAAAGTCTGTGGTCTAATGGAAATGGCATTTCAGTCTCTCTTCACACGACACTACACTTAGCCCAATTAAAGTCTGCCTCTCTGGTCCCAATGACAACATTACTCAGCACGTTTAAATTACTCCCATTGATACACCAATTTTTAACTGTCATCTTTAATAAGGCAGTCATTAAGACTATATGAGGGTGCTTAAAAAGATGACAGGAGACATTTACCTTGGGGAAAAAGTAATTGGAGTGTGTGTGTGTGTGTTTAGAGGTAAAACGCTGTTGCACTCTGATCGATACAGAGGGAATGTCTAACTGGCCTGTCTAGACCAGGTCAATAACCCAACATTAAAGGGACAATCCTTAGTTGAAACAATGACGAGATGTCCCTGCCTCTGTATTGGTAAAATGCTGAGGGACGGGCCTGGAGAAATGTAACCACTCAAATTCAAAGACAGAGCTACTGTATGGATGCAAGGACAATCCAAGATATTACAAGTGTAGTTCTAAGCACATTTTGAGGCTATCCAATGTTTGTTTACAATGTTTAGAAATATTGGCCATTTCTTTCCTTTCAATTTTGGGTTCCGATGGGGTACGATAGTTGAACTACGTTCCTGAGGCATTTATACGTGCATTCTTCCCAAATCAATGACTATATCTCATTAATCCAAAAGTCCAAAAATGGATGTGCAGTTGCAATCCCGGATTGCCCTTTCAAGTATGAGACTGTAAATCTGATCAAACGTCATCACACCCTTTACCTCACACAGACACAAGAGGTTGTGGAACCGTCTTAGAGGTAATAATTAAGGTTAAACTACTCACAATAATATTCATTATAACAATTCTGAAATTCAGAGTTGATATTATTTACTAACACGCACACAAGAGTCCACATTTTCCCTGTAAACTGCAGGCAGGTATGATAAATGGGAGACCGCTTCTGCAGTGACAGGTGGTTATTGAAACAGCACTAATGAGTGTTATCTGTATTCATAATGATCTTCATTACACTAGTCAGTAGAGCTGCTAAAACAACAGGAGATGGGCTGGGGTTACCTTGGTGCTCCAACTGAGGACGGGAGGAATTTAAGCTTTTCGGACCGTAGGAAAGCCATGTGTGTGCCTATATGCTGTCATGAAAATACAAGCAGGCACGCACACATAGTCACACATGCACGCACAGTCCCTGTACCCCCTCACTGCTAACGAGACGCCATTAGCAGTGAACTCTGGGTCAATTAGTGACCCGGGTCTCGCTGTTGAGCGTGGGATGCAAGGGCCTGCCTGGGAGCCCAGGTGTCAGAGAGGAAAACAAGTTACTGTATTGACTAATCACTGATACGGGAATAGGGATGTGTGAGGTGTGTGTGTATGTGTTTCTGCATATTTTGAAAGAGAGGGAGGAGAGAAAAGAGAGTCAGAAGAAAGGAAAGACTGGGGGCAGAGATGCGTATGATGAGAAGAACTATGAGCGAGAGAGATGGAGGGAAAACTGCTGAAAGATGGACAATGAAAGTAAAAACAGACATTTCGCTGTCTCTCTCCTGTGTGTGATGTATTGACTAGGTTCATGATCCCTAAGCTCGTCAGAGGATTAAGCCTTAATTATAGTGATTTCCACACTAAATGAAGCAGTACAAATTAAATTGCCTTGAACAGCATTGGGCGAAAGGGCGTAATTAGTTATAACACACAAACCCACACACACGCGTACGCACACCCCCCACAAAACACCAATCAGAGCACACCAACTGTCCAACTTAACCCTGCTGATGATTTCTGTTATTTTACTGTGGGCATAAGTAAACAAACTAAACAAAGCCACATCGACACAGAGGGCAATGTGTGTGTGTGTGCATAGGGCAGCAGGTAGCCTAGCGGTTAAGGGCGTTGGGCCAGTGAACAGAAAGGTCGCTGTTTCAAATCCCCGAGCCAACTAGGTAAAAAACCTGTTGATGTGCCCTCAAGACACTTAACCCTAATTGCTTCTGTAAGTCGCTCTGGATAAGAGTGCCTGCTAAATTACTCAAATGAGAAAATGCATTGGGAAAATTGCACATAGGCTACCTCAGATCAACTTCAAATATCTATCAAATATTGTACTATGTAACTATCTATTTAACTGAAGGACTATGGTGTGCCTGTGCTTAATATCTAGTGAATGTGAAGCCACAAACACAGATACTAATCAAAAGATTAGCCTCCTCTGTTCTTTTGAGCCAGTAGCAGTGTTGGCTGGAGTTCTTGGGAGGCATCGGGGGGTATAACAGCAGCTCTAAGAGATCAATAAGCCCAAAGGGACCTGCCTCTGTGAATTACTCTGTATGTGTGTGGGTGTGTGTGTGTCCTGTGAGATGCCCAGGAGCTGCTGATTGAAGACAGGAGTGAGACAAGCCATCAGGGGAGATGAGAGTAGAGGAAAAAAAAAAATCAGTTTTATTGTGTTCTCCAGAGATGAAAGAGGCTTTATAAACGACCACAGTAAATAGCTGATGTGGCAAGCAATCATAGGACTGATTGATGGCATGGACTGAGGAAACACAGCTGAGCATGTAGGTGAGGAATTGTGTGTGTGTGTGTGTGTGTGTGTGTGTGTGTGTGTGTGCGTGCGTGCGTGCGTGCGTGCGTGCGTGCGTGCATATGTCTGTCTCAGATAAGGATAACTCACAGGCGGAATCAATAACAGAATGATGTCATCCGCACCATTGGTCTTCGGGTGCCTTTATTTTTATTACTGGTGACACACATTTTCAGTCAATTCACTACTGTGCTTGTCTGCATTGGGTCTGTCTGTTGCTAGCAAATGGCCAGTCCCTTTTTTTTAGTGTACAGCCAGTAGAGTGGAAATGAGACCGAGTCAGCCTCTAGCTACAAGGTTCAACAATGGAACACCACGGTTCCAATTAAATTTCCGCAGTAGTACAAACTTCAGTGAGATCAAAAAAGAAGAAGAAGTAAAAAGCAGGAGATGAGCATTGTGTCCTTCCATTTCCAATCACCAGACTGTGGAGTGACTGACTCTGAACAAGCCAGAAAGAACCATCTGACCAAGAGACCAATCATGCCACTCAATTATCACACTCAGCCTTGAGGCCTCCGGCCGGCACACACCAATCAATCCATGTATCAATGCATCAAAGAGAGCTTTCACAAACAACTCCACCAATCAATCCATGTATCAATGCATGAAAAATAAATGGAACTGACAAGCTAGCACGCACGCACGAACACACGTATGTACACAAATCCACCAATTGATTGATGTATCAATGCCCATAAGTGCCAGGAAACAGAACAGTCCGATCCATGTCATCAGATAAGTGGTTCCTCATTGGACACCTGTCTGGGTGGTTCAATAGTTGCTTCCCCTCCATCAACTATGATTTATAAAATAAATCCAGATAACATTACTTCAGCTCCGGCCACTTTCTTCATATCACTCTACAGCAGGGTGCCACAACTGGTGGCTGGTGTTTTATTGTCCACCCCCCATTGTTTGGGGGGACATAACTCTAAAAACACCAGGAAATCAGCTCCAAATTATTACATTTTGGAAATATGTTCCCAAGTATTCCCCACGCATAATAAAGATTATTTGTCCTCTGACAAATCAACTGTAAATTTCGGTGTTCCTCAAGGTTCCGTTTTAGGACCACTATTGTTTTCACTATATATTTTACCTCTTGGGGATCTCATTCGAAATCGTAATGTTAACTTTCACTGCTATGCGGATGACACACAGCTGTACATTTCAATGAAACATGGTGAAGCCCCAAAATTGCCTTCGCTAGAAGTCTGTTTCAGACATAAGGAAGTGGATGGCTGCAAACTTTCTACTTTTAAACTCGGACAAAACAGAGATGCTTGTTCTAGGTCCCAAGAAACAAAGAGATCTTCTGTTGAATCTGACAATTAAGCTAATTGGTTGAACAGTCATCTCAAATAAAACTGAAGGACCTCGGCGTTATTCTGGACCCTGATCTCTCTTTTGACGAACATATCAAGACTGTTTCAAGGACAGCTTTTTTCTATCTACGTAACATTGCAAAAATCATACACTTTCAGTTAAAAAATGATGCAGAAAAATGTATCCATGCTATTGTTACTTCTAGGTTAGACTACTGCAATGCTCTACTTTCCGGCTACCCGGATAAAGCACTAAATAAACTTCAGTTAGTGCTAAATACAGCTGCTAGAATCCTGACTAGATCCCAAAAATGTGATCATATTACTCCAGTGCTAGCCTCCCTACACTGGCTTCCTGGCAAGGGCTGATTTCAATGTTTTACTGCTAACCTACAAAGCATTACATGGGCTTGCTCCTACCTATCTCTCTGATTTGGTCCTGCCGTACATACCTACACGTACGCTACGGTCACAAGACGCAGGCCTCCTAATTGTCCCTAGAATTTCTAAGCAAACAGCTGGACGCAGGGCTTTCTCCTATAGAGCTCCATTTTTATGGAATGGTCTGCCTACCCATGTGAGAGACGCAAACTCGGTCTCAACCTTTAAGTCTTTACTGAAGACTCATCTCTTCAGTGGGTCAATATGATTGAGTGTAGTCTGGCCCAGGCGTGTGAAGGTGAACGGAAAGGCTCTGGAGCAACGAACCGCCCTTGCTGTCTCTTTCTGGCCAGTTCCCCTCTTTCCACTGGGATTCTCTGCCTCTAACCCTATTACAGGGGCTGAGTCACTGGCTTACTGGTGCTCTTTCATGCCGTCCCTAGGATGGGTGCATCACTTGAGTGGGTTGAGTCACTGATATGATCTTCCTGTCTGGGTTGGCGCCCCCCCTTGGGTTGTGCCGTGGCGGAGATCTTTGTGGGCTATACTCAGCCTTGTCTCAGGATGGTAAGTTGGTGGTTGAAGGTATCCCTCTAGTGGTGTGGGGGCTGTGCTTTGGCAAAGTGGGTGGGGTTATATCCTTCCTGTTTGGCCCTGCCCGGGGGTATCATCGGATGAGGCCACATTGTCTCCTGACCCCGCCTGTCTCAACCTCCAGTATTTATGCTGCAGTAGTTTATGTGTTGGGGGGGGGCTAGGGTCAGTTTGTTATATCTGGAGTACTTCTCCTGTCTTATCCGGTGTCCTGTGTGAATTTAAGTATGCTCTCTCTAATTCTCTTTCTTTCTTTCTTTCTTTCTTTCTTTCTTTCTCTTTCTTTCTTTCTTTCTTTCTTTCTTTCTTTCTTTCTCTCTCTCTCTCGGAGGACCTGAGCCCTAGGAACATGCCTCAGCACTACCTTTCTAGGGAGTTTTTCCTAGCCACCGTGCTTCTACACCGGCATTCCTTGCTGTTTGGGGATTTAGGCTGGGTTTCTGTACAGCACTTTGAGATATCAGCTGATGTACGAAGGGCTATATAAATACATTTGATTTGATTTAAAGAAACACGTGATCATATACAAATTAAATTATTACGTTTTAGTCAAATATTATATCTGTTTGGGCTTCTTGCGGTCAATTTGAAGTCCATGAATGATTTGTAATTATGTTCCGGCCCCCCAATAATTCTCTCAAATGAATCTAGTTGATGATCCCTGCTTCACAGAGTGGCTGGTGATTCAGTACCACACTCGTCTCTGACTATCTAGCGTTTCTTCTGCCTCCGGGGGCTTGTGTCCATGCAAACATATTCAGTACGTGTGAATAGTCGGATCAGCAGAGGTGATGTTAAGGACACGTCTACAAACCCATTTCATAACCTACTAATCTTCAACAACAATGTCAATGTATTAGGAAAGCTAAACTAGTTCTATCGCCCTATTAAAGAGTTAAGAGGAATCTTCAGTATGAGCGAGTCAGTCAGAAAAAAAAACCTACAAAAAGGCTATTGTGTCTGACTGGATGTGAAAAGCCCCAAATAGTCCTGTTCCTCTGGTCTCCTGGTGATGTAACATGCTGCACCATTTCCCTCAGACATTTTATCTGGAGCCCCAATTAAATCCCCCACTGCATTCCCCACCAGCCTCCATAAATCAAACAACGCCATTAAAGCAGCTAAAATAAACTACTTAAAAATCCCAAACACACGCAAACAGTCGACCACAGCACAGACTGTGACAAATATTAGGCAGGCAGCACAGTCCAATGCCCATGGTACGGCGGCGTCGTGTCTCTGACTGATTAAATTATGACAAATCGATTACCTAACGTTTGATTGATTACGTGATTGAATTAAACCATGCAAAAATTCACTCGTTAATAACCTGGGGTACCACTGAAGAGTGTTTATAGAGCTGCTGTCTTCCGAATAAACTCTTAAAAGATCTGAGGATCTTTTATATCAATAGCAGTCAATAATTAATCGTCACCTTATACAGTCTCATCTGAACATGGCAAAATTATTGGTTTTACGAACCCTGGCTAACAAGTTGAATTGGGTCTAAATCGAACCTTGAGAAACTATGCTATCATAAATACAAAAACTTATGCATTCCAATACCCGCCCAGAAAAGGAAAATGCAAGATATATATTTACACTGAGCTGCGCTTCGATAGATGGGTCGAAGATGGAAGACTGGTTTGCCCAGCAGATATTGCCCTTGTCCTTTGAATAATATTTCTGGTCGTAGTGTGGATACGTTGTACCCTTTCATTCTTATTAGGAGATGGTCTGTCCTTTCCTAGGCATTCTGAGATATGCAGCTACATTTATAGCTGCAGGTAAACGTACGACTTCTAGGATGTATCACTTCTTCAGTGAATAAGAGTTCAAAGTTCATACCATTTTGCCATTATCAGCTCAAGCTGTATTCTGGATGGTCTAGTAGAAATTCACCATTCCAGCGTGGTGATCGTCACCTCCACGTGATCTGGTCTCATGTAAATTTGGTTACATGGAGTGGATATTCAACCATTTGCGAACCACAGCTCACGTTGGGGTTTGCTTAGTCTGACGTGAATTGGGGAAGAGAAGGCCGTGTTTCATCCCTCTCCAACCAATATCTTCACTTGGGCGTGGCCACTGAGTGTGCATAAAATGACTTATGAAAACAATTCTCTCATTTAGAAGGCTAAAATGACATTGATTTTTTTCACAAAAAGTTTTATATCTAAACATATAAATTGCACAACAATTCCATTTGAATCTGAATGTGTAGACTTTCCAAGATACAATTTATGTCGTCCTATCATCAGACATAATGTCCCAGACAACAACTGATCTGACATCGTATTCTTTAAGTACCAACAGACACTGTCAACTGGTTGGATTACAGAAATATCATTCCATTCCCCAACCTTTTGATGTTAATGTATTGCAGTCTCTCTCTGTGGTAACAGAGGATTTTCAAGTCAATTCTATAGAGTGGAGAGACTTTCGGTATTTATGGGGTGGGGGGGGGTCATAAACCAGTGGGGGGGAAGAGAAAGGGAGTTTTATGACCCTCACGCAACAGGGCAAAGTCATGACAGTAGGAAGAGACAAAGCATCTGGGTTCAAAGCCCAGTTGATTTATTTCATTTTTGAACGTTTGATAGACTTGCTATCCCTCACTACCTGTGCAGTAATGTACCAGAGAGAATACGCAAATCCCTTAAAAAGAAAAAAAAAGAAAATTGTGACCAAATGTTCAGTCTCGCTGTCTCTCGTTTGCATTAAAATAAATCAATAGCTCCTTCAGAAAGTTTCTAGGTCTGTCCTGGACTGGGGAAGTAGTGAGACAACACTTACGAGCACCAGACCAGACTCCAAACAGCTGAAGTAATTGATATTGACTTTACCCTAAAACATGGTACAGATTAGAGTATCAGAGCCACCAATTTCCTGGCCCCTTTCTCTTTCTACCTTCTTATCCTCTTGGGACTGTTTTCATGGTTTCGATTTCTTGAGCCTGAAGGTGTTCTGGAAATCGTCGACCCTGCCAGACAACATCAAAGTGCGCCTGTTCGTCTCTGTAGTGGAGAGCGTTCTACTGTATGGACGTGAGTTGTAGACACTGGGCAAGATATTGCAACTGGATGGTTTTGGCATTAGAACACCATACAACTATGATTCTTTATGAAACAATTCTAAAGTTAAAGTAATTACATGTACAAGGCCTGTTGTTCATGATTTATAGATGACTACAGGTTCTCAGACGGTTAGAAATGTATGTAATGGGGAAATGGAGGTGAACGGGGGAGGGTCATGCTTTTAACATTTCAGTCAAGGGATGTGTGTCTGATGCCGCCCCTCATCTCTGATTCTCCTCTGGGCACGCAATATCAAGTGTGTCTATAGGCTTTAAGAGTGGGAATCAATTATCCATAGTGTATAGGCCTAGGCTATACGAAGTTCATGCTCAGAGAAGCACAGGGCAAAGCTATATTTCTAAGAAAAAAAACATCCTTCCCGAGTTTTTAACTGACAGCGGTGCTGAAACTTGAAGAGGCAGCTGGAACACAATCAATCAGAGACGGACAGCGCCTGGTTCTGAAAGTAGGCTAATTCAGGCTAAATCGAGTAGGCATTACTCATTTTAACAGTCTTTATTTGAATTAGAATTTTCTAACAACAAGAGGGCTTTGTGTTGCAGACTATTTCTTCCTATTTAAGAAATAAGATTAATTTATAGACTGCTATCCATAGATTATCTGGGCCAATTCCTCTACCCACTCTTGAAATACCCGTGTCAGTGAAGGACTTGGTGTGTTAAGTTAAAACCAGGGCTCAAAATGAGGGGGCATGGGAGGGTATGCCATACATTTTGTTATAGAAAATGGCAGAAAGCATTGGCCTACTCCTTGTTAGCTAAAGACTTAAGAAAATAAAACAGACCTGATTAAATAAAGCGATCTATAAATGGTGATTTAGTCCGTGACGCTTTATGCTAGAAACTGCTGTAAAATACCCAGGAAAGACTCCGATGCATTATGGGGATATATTTGGTTAGTCTCGATGACATTCAGACGTTGAGCTACAACCTACAACTTTCTGTAAACTCAGACAACTTTTAAGGAAATACTTGTTCCTTGGGTTAAGCCATGGAAGAGTAGCCAGCAGTTAAAGCTGAAATGTTTCTGCGTCAGGCCTACTCTGTTTGGGATGGAAAGGTAGGCCTAACTTTTGAAAGTACCATGCTTAGATTCATAATGACGTCACATATTTAATTATTTGCAAATCAGGCAAATCACATATCAGACACACTGATGTGGCATTGGAGAATTAGGATAAGATGGATGCATAGGCCTCTCTCTCTGTCCATTATTAGCTTGTAATTTCGGGGGTAAATATTCTGATACGTAAAATTGCATGAAATGTGTTTATAAAAGGCTACTTTTTCATTGGAACCTCAAAGACGATGATAGGTTCCTTCAATCATTTGTTTTAAAGGACTTTTCACCACTACCCTTGTCTGTGGTGGTCTACGAACCGGCAACCTTCTAGCATCAAAATTGCCATGTTGCCATGCAATGCTTATACGATAGAGAACAGTTTCTAAAACAGCATATCAAAGGCTCTGGTCTGTCCTAGTGAGGGTAAATGGTGAAATGTTTTTTTGCTATCCTCTTTGTTTTATTTTGGGTACAGGGGAGGGTCGGGTTGAGTGAAAGTACACTACCGCTCAAAAGTTTGGGGTCACTTACAAATGTCCTTGTTTTTGAAAGAAAATAATTTTTTTGTCCATAAAAATAACATCAAATTGATAAGAAATACAGTGTAGACATTGTTAATGTTGTAAATGACTATTGTAGCTAGAAACAGCATTTTTTTTTGATGGACTATCTACATAGATGTACAGAAGCCCATTATCAGCAACCATCACTCCTGTGTTCCAATGGCACATTGTGTTAGCTAATCCATCATTTTAAAAAGCTAATTTATCATTAGAAAACCCTTTGCAATTAGGTTAGTATAGCTGAAAACTGTTGCGCTAATTAAAGAAGCAATAAAACTGGCCTTCTTTAGACTAGTTGAGTATTTGGAGCATCAGCATTTGTGGGTTCGATTACAGGCTCAAAATGGCCAGAAACAAATAACTTTCTTCTGAAACTTGTCAGTCTATTCTTGTTCAGAGAAATTAAGGCTATTCCATGTGAGAAATTGCCAAGAAACTGAAGATCTCGTACAACGCTGTGTACTACACCCTTCACAGAACAGTGCAAATTGGCTCTAACCAGAATAGAAAGAAGAGTGTGAGGCCCCGGTGCACAACTGAGCAAGAGGACAAGTACATTAGTGTCTAGTTTGAGAAACTGACACCTCAAAAGTCCTCAACTGGCAGCTTCATTAAATAGTACCCGCAAAACACCAGTCTCAACGTCAACAGTGAAGAGGCGACTCTGGGATGTTGGCCTTCTTGGTAGAGTTGCAAAGAAAAAGCCATATCTCAGACTGGACAATAAAAAGAAAAGATTATGATGGGCAAATGAACACAGACACTGTACATAGGAACTCTGCCCAGAAAGGCAGCATCCCGGAGTCGCCTCTTCACTGTTGACGTTGAGACTGGTGTTTTTTAAGTGACCCCAAACTTTTGAATGGAAGTATATATTTTGCTGAATTGAGGGCCACCCATTTTCATTTTTAGAGAGTTCCCATTTACTCCAAGTACCCCTTATTATAAATAATGTACAGCCTCTAATAAATAGTTGATATGCTATATAAACAAATTATGATTTTTATCAACTATCATCCCTCCGCTGAGACTAATGCCGTTTCCAAGACAACTGGGAACTTGAAAAAGTAATGAGATCCGACTGGGGAAAAAACTGTCATCTGAACTTTCTAGAGCTCTGACTTTCTGACCCGAAGACCACAGACGTCATGAGTTCCCAGTTGAAAGCACCATCTTGAAAGCACAACGACCATCAGATGCAGGTACCATCAGGTCAGTAACAATAAATAAGCAAATGCTACCGCCCATTCCTACAGAACAGTTTTTATTAGGTTAATGTCCATTTGAGCGGTAGAACGTGCTTTTTGTCTGCGAAATTGATCTGGACTCAGAAAAGGTTGGTGACCACTGAACTAATGGCTTGTATGCAAAGCTTAAAATGAAGCATTAAACCAACATGAAACCCACAGAGCTCTCTGCGCTCATCTATTAAACAGTCAATTCACACCACTGGCTGCCAGTCAGAGTGATGCAAATCCAACTTGGCAGGAGTGTCATATAGATCATGGATGTGTTATGTCACATGTTTAAATAATTGATCATGGAAAGAGAGAGATTCACACCACTAATTTCCTCCAACCCCATTGCAGTCCCTTCTCCGTTTCTCTCTCCCTCTTTCTCTGAAAGACACAGTAATCGCGCCTCCTAGGCCATTAGCTTCACCCATCTGTCACTCTCTGTAAAGTATCTCATGCAGGAAGGAATGAGCGTTAAACTTGATTTGAGACAATAAACACTGACAAACGCTTTTATTGCATTGTTTTTTTATGTCTTTATAATGTCTTTGCACCAACAAGCACTTCAGGATCATATTTCAAACTGAGAATTTCAAAGCTTGAAAGCTCTTTTCCAAAACACAAGTGGGAAAATATCAATATAATCTGCTACAGTTTAAAAATGGATGTCTTTGTGTCACAGAAATACAGCCCTCATATTTTATTTCCATATTACCAAAAACGTCCATGTTAATGTTTTCCCTTGTATGGAGGTCACTGGTACAACAAACATGATTAATACATGTTACCAGGGTTTCTAGCTTTCGCCTCCGGACAAATAACTAACACGAAATACCAATGGTTACACATTGAAAAATGACCGTGCTAATTTTATTCAGTCGGTCAGTGTCTTTTGCTGGTCTGAGGTTCCCCTTCTGTCTAGTCAATAATACATTCCTTCCTCCACACTTTCCCAGCTATCAATTAATCTTACACAGGGTCTGAAAATGTTGGACTGATACGGATCTCTCCGGAATCTCTCAGTCCCTCTACTTCCTTTGCATGATCATGAGGAAGTGCTGTGGACTTAAGGGAGGGCAGGCCGTCAATGCTAGGATATCGATTCTACAAGGCCTAATAGCGTGAAATGCCCTTTCTCATTCTCACTTCAGTGGTGGAAGGATGGATTCTCTTAGCATAGTCTTTTCTCCCTCCTCAGAGAGAGATGGAAATCCCTCAAGTCAACGGCAGACTTTAATGCCTACACACGTTCATCTTTACTCTCCCAAACACACACACAATGTACTATTTATAAACAGCACTTGAGTGAAAGCAGAGAATTCATATAAAGATCGATCAATTCTGGATATATTTCCAGCATAAAATCAAAAAAAAAAAAAAAAAGTTACGTTGATATCTCTGCCAGCTGGCACTCAATTTATATGTACATGACATTGCATTAAGTGGGTGGGACAGATTGCGGCACCTGATGTATTGTGTTTTATTCACAAAACTCTGAGGCGACTGAGACAGCAGGTCTTCCTGCTCCACAGAGATCTCCCAGATCCCTCTACATCCTGTTGCAATGCTTGAAGCTAACTAAGATGCTGTTGTCACAGTTCCTTTGCACAGATCTGCATCGATAACCCATTTGTAAAAAGCCTCACAGTTCATATGGATGCTGGGTTGTTTTGTCTTGCTTCATTACGACAGTCACAAACTTCCCCGGAATAATCAGTCACTGTGGTGGAGTCAGTTAGAGCTTCTAACTATGGTGTGATGCTATCCAACTCTTCCACAACGTGTCAAGGTTGAGCTGCATCTGTAGCTGGTGGTGTAGAAGTGCAAACTTCAGCACAGAAATCTTTTAACTTCTTTGAAAAGGTTCAGTTCACCTTTGTCCGTTAATTTATACCCTCAGACTTCACTGTCACTGAGGCCCCTGCTAACTTAGATATATAAAATAAATTGTCACTAGTCGATAGCGCTTTCAAAAAGTTTGGATATCTTTTCTGGACTGGTGAGAAATCCTTTAGAGTACTAGGACGCACTCTTTGAACAATGAGAAAGTCCCAGAAAATTCTCTTCAGGATTCAGCCACCCTCTGTGCTGACGGAACTATTATACCGCAATGTATCATTTCTCCAAGTTTTAACTAGAGGACTTCTCAGCTGCTGCTGATCACTTCAAACAAAGTCTTAAAAACCCAGTCACTTCAGGCCGATGGTGCAGCTCACTTTGGTGTGACAGTCCATCCACTGTCTGCCTGCTTACACAGCATCTGTTCTGTTAATTCACCCCTTTCAGTCTCCGGTCTCCTTTCTGCTCTTAGAATAGGCTCTAAATCACATGTCAAACTCATTCCCCGGAAGGCCAGTGTCTGCGGGTTTTCTCCCCTACCTTGTACTTGATTGATGAATTCAGATCACTAATTAGTAAGGAACTCCCATCACCTGCATGTATAGGTCTTAATTGAAAAAAAAAAAAAAAAAACGAAGCCAGCAGTCACTAGGCCCTCCATGGAATGAGTTTGACACCCCTGCTCTAAATTACATTAATGGGATGCTTTACATCCAGTTTGCAGAACCGCAATGATAGGGAACATCCCGAGGAAAGCGTTCAGAGAACACTAAGCTCCAGGAATCTCTTATTAGACCAACTCGACATTGCCAGCATGAAAGTGGGAAGCTACACAGGTGATCTTGAACTATGCTTACTCAGGACCAAATCACAGGTAGCGCTTTAATTGATAAATTATCTGTTCCGGGATCAATGACAAATCGGTCAAATAACCATGATGTAACTGGATTGACGAGCCCTGAACGTGACCCAGCAAGTTCATGTGCATAATCAGGACAGGAGGTGAACTCATCATATAGGATGCTGCATTCTGTAAGTGGGCCCATCACCAGGACAAGATGACATCTTGAGCTGAAATGGCCTACGTGCTGTGTTCGTAGACTACATAGAAGTAGTCAAACAAACTCAATTCATTTTGGATCGATTACAAGAGCCATCAGCGTCGGGTCATTACTTGAAACCAGACAATTTACCCCCACCAGGGATCCAATGAATCCATCAGACTGAAGACATTTAAGACGTTATGTCTGGCTACTCACCGATCCGCACAGTAGAAGTATTAAATACAGAGACGGCATATAAATCACACGCACAACAGGCACATTACATACTACAGTAAGTGGGCTAAATGACTATGCTGGCGTCCGCCGGAGAGGCTGCATTATAATTGATTACCTGCTGGCTCGTTAAGACAAGCACAATGCTACTCCCTTCACCTTCGTTAAGATGCTTCCGCTGCTCTAATTAGGCTGTGTGGGACCAGATAAGAGAGAAACTAACACGGAATATGAACACTAATGATGAATGTTTACATACATCAGAGTCTAGGGACTATTCCTCTGACGTAAATAAGAAGGAATGCAAACAAATGCAGACCCACATTGCAAAAGAACCAACCCCCTCTGAATTAGGGAAGGGAGTTTTTGAATACTAAAATCCCTATTGGTAATTTGAGACTTCCAGGTCTTGAAAACTTCTGCATTCCGACTTTTACTAGAGCAGGAGAAGTACGGTAAAAGCTGTACTTCCATCCAGTCTACAGTATCCATTGCCCCAGGTGTATTTCAACAGCAAATGTTCAAGTATTTCCAACTTGCCTTACATTGATTTCGACATTTGCTTAGATTACTGTTTTCCCTATAGTTTCTGTGAGTTGGAGAGAAGCTGTACATAAATAAAACAAAGACAAAAAACATTACATCATTACCATTATCAAGCAGGAAATTGGTCTGACCTCAAGTGTGACAATTACCCAGCATTCAGTTCTCTAATGGGCTACACGACCTGAAGCAATTAAGCAGAAGCCAAGAGAAGCCCTGCACTGAATAAGAAGCCTCTCCGCTAGTGTCATAAACACAAGGAAGAGCAGGATGAGGTTAGGATAATGGTGATCCAGTGACAGCCGAATCAGATGAGATCAACTTCAATTTAGATTTTATTTTAAACAGAGCACAAACTTAAAAGTTCACCGACATCCATGCATGACAGAGCTCAAGTTTTTTTTTGCACTATTGACATCCAAAATGTGTAAGTACTGTAGCTATGACCTTAGACAAGTAGCTGAATTGTTCTCTGCATGGATCACAAAATCTCAATGGGTTTGGTGAGAATGAAATCGTAATGAGCATTTTGTACTATCAGACGAGAAAGTTAACGAGCTAGAAATGGCCTTGAGCAATGCAATTGTTACCACAATGCTTCTACATACAGTGACAGACATAATGATTGACTATTGATTCCATTCTTCACAACATTGCCATTACTTGCTTTGTGTGAGTGCATGAGTAGCACGCATGTGAGTTGAGAACTATACAATCTGGCGTACCCGTGTGTGTTTCGAGGTTGAGAACTAGGCTTCATTTTGTAAACAAAGTCAAGGTTTGTGACTAGCTGGAACACAGCTACAGACAATATCTACAATTGAACTACTGCGAGAGTTGGACTTCGCATTTTGATAGCAGAGGATGGGTCTGAGTCGTATTTCACTTAGTTTTACAGAAAATAAGTGTACATTTTCAGTTGATACAACTCACGATGGCTTATTTTCAATGAAAGTACTGATGGGTATACTGTTGCTTGTATGCATGTGCTTACTTCCCACACCTTTAACGGACAGCGGTGATTGACAAGCGGGATCGAAGACACCGTCCCAGTGTTGAAGCCGTTAACGCTTGTATCAAGGTGACATCTAGATGGTTATCAATATGATTTATTGTGTAGGCTACTATCCTACATCAAATACAATCATGGTAGGGAATAAATAGGGTACATTGGCTACCACCGGCGACACTGTAAATACAGTTGCCCAGTAGGAAGCACCTCAATACAACACCTGTGCCGTAGTCATTTACACCAAGTTAAAAGTATGTTTTACTCTAGCTAGCTAGTTAACTAAACTAACTCTCGGTAGTTATCGCCATAGCAACGGAAAGCACCAAGTCGCTTTCTGACTTAAAAAAAAAAATCCAAAACATCATAAGTCAACTAACATCAAGGCGGTGGCCCGTTCCTGTAGGTTCATGCTCTACAACATCCGCAGAGTACGACCCTGCCTCACACAGGAAGCGGCGCAGGTCCTAATTACATTTACATTTAAGTCATTTAGCAGACGCTCTTATCCAGAGCGACTTACAAATTGGTGCATTCACCTTATGACATCCAGTGGAACAACCACTTTACAATAGTGCATCTAAATATTTTAAGGGGGGAGGGGGGTGAGAAGGATTACTTTATCCTATCCTAGGTATTCCTTAAAGAGGTGGGGTTTCAGGTGTCTCCGGAAGGTGGTGATTGACTCCGCTGTCCTGGCGTCATGAGGGAGTTTGTTCCACCATTGGGGAGCCAGAGCAGCGAACAGTTTTGACTGAGCTGAGCGGGAACTGTACTTCCTCAGTGGTAGGGAGGCGAGCAGGCCAGAGGTGGATGAACGCAGTGCCCTTATTTGGGTGTAGGGCCTGATCAGAGCCTGGAGGTACTGAGGTGCCGTTCCCCCTCACAGCTCCGTAGGCAAGCACCATGGTCTTGTAGCGGATGCGAGCTTCAACTGGAAGCCAGTGGAGAGAGCGGAGGAGCGGGGTGACGTGAGAGAACTTGGGAAGGTTGAACACTAGTCGGGCTGCGGCGTTCTGGATGAGTTGTAGGGGTTTAATGGCACAGGCAGGGAGCCCAGCCAACAGCGAGTTGCAGTAATCCAGACGGGAGATGACAAGTGCCTGGATTAGGACCTGCGCCGCTTCCTGTGTGAGGCAGGGTCGTACTCTGCGGATGTTGTAGAGCATGAACCTACAGGAACGGGCCACCGCCTTGATGTTAGTTGAGAACGACAGTTTGTTGTCCAGGATCACGCCAAGGTTCTTAGCGCTCTGGGAGGAGGACACAATGGAGTTGTCAACCGTGATGGCGAGATCATGGAACGGGCAGTCCTTCCCCGGGAGGAAGAGCAGCTCCGTCTTGCCGAAGTTCAGCATGAGGTGGTGATCCGTCATCCACACTGATATGTCTGCCAGACATGCAGAGATGCGATTCGCCACCTGGTCATCAGAAGGGGGAAAGGAGAAGATTAATTGTGTGTCGTCTGCATAGCAATGATAGGAGAGACCATGTGAGGTTATGACAGAGCCAAGTGACTTGGTGTATAGCGAGAATAGGAGAGGGCCTAGAACAGAGCCCTGGGGGACACCAGTGGTGAGAGCGCGTGGTGAGGAGACAGATTCTCGCCACGCCACCTGGTAGGAGCGACCTGTCAGGTAGGACGCAATCCAAGCGTGGGCCGCGCCGGAGATGCCCAACTCGGAGAGGGTGGAGAGGAGGATCTGATGGTTCACAGTATCGAAGGCAGCCGATAGGTCTAGAAGGATGAGAGCAGAGGAGAGAGAGTTAGCTTTAGCGGTGCGGAGCGCCTCCGTGATACAGAGAAGAGCAGTCTCAGTTGAATGACTAGTCTTGAAACCTGACTGATTTGGATCAAGAAGGTCATTCTGAGAGAGATAGCGGGAGAGCTGACCAAGGACGGCACGTTCAAGAGTTTTGGAGAGAAAAGAAAGAAGGGATACTGGTCTGTAGTTGTTGACATCGGAGGGATCGAGTGTAGGTTTTTTCAGAAGGGTGCAACTCTCGCTCTCTTGAAGACGGAAGGGACGTAGCCAGCGGTCAGGGATAAGTTGATGAGCGAGGTGAGGTAAGGGAGAAGGTCTCCGGAAATGGTCTGGAGAAGAGAGGAGGGGATAGGGTCGAGCGGGCAGGTTGTTGGGCGGCCGGCCGTCACAAGACGCGAGATTTCATCTGGAGAGAGAGGGGAGAAAGAGGTCAGAGCACAGGGTAGGGCAGTGTGAGCAGAACCAGCGGTGTTGTTTGACTTAGCAAACGAGGATCGGATGTCGTCGATCTTCTTTTCAAAATGGTTGACGAAGTCATCTGCAGAGAGGGAGGAGGGGGGAGGGGGAGGAGGATTCAGGAGGGAGGAGAATGTGGCAAAGAGCTTCCTAGGGTTAGAGGCAGATGCTTGGAATTTAGAGTGGTAGAAAGTGGCTTTAGCAGCAGAGACAGAGGAGGAAAATGTAGAGAGGAGGGAGTGAAAGGATGCCAGGTCCGCAGGGAGGCGAGTTTTCCTCCATTTCCGCTCGGCCTTCCGGAGCCCTGTTCTGTGAGCTCGCATTGAGTCGTCAAGCCACGGAGCGGGAGGGAGGACCGAGCCGGCCTGGAAGATAGGGGACATAGAGAGTCAAAGGATGCAGAAAGGGAGGAGAGGAGGGTTGAGGAGGCAGAATCAGGAGATAGGTTGGAGAAGGTTTGAGCAGAGGGAAGAGATGATAGGATGGAAGAGGAGAGAGTAGCGGGGGAGAGAGAGCGAAGGTTGGGACGGCGCGATACCATCCGAGTAGGGGCAGTGTGGGAAGTGTTGGATGAGAGCGAGAGGGAAAAGGATACAAGGTAGTGGTCGGAGACTTGGAGGGAGTTGCAATGAGGTTAGTGGAAGAACAGCATCTAGTAAAGATGAGGTCGAGCGTATTGCCTGCCTTGTGAGTAGGGGGGAAGGTGAGAGGGTGAGGTCAAAGAGGAGAGGAGTGGAAAGAAGGAGGCAGAGAGGAATGAGTCAAAGGTAGACGTGGGGAGGTTAAAGTCGCCCAGAACTGTGAGAGGTGAGCCGTCCTCAGGAAAGGAGCTTATCAAGGCATCAAGCTCATTGATGAACTCTCCGAGGGGACCTGGAGGGCGATAAATGATAAGGATGTTAAGCTTGAAAGGGCTGGTAACTGTGACAGCATGAAATTCAAAGGAGGCGATAGACAGATGGGTAAGGGGAGAAAGAGAGAATGACCACATGGGAGAGATAAGGATCCCTATGCCACCACCCCGCTGACCAGAAGCTCTCGGGGTGTGCGAGAACACGTGGGCGGACGAAGAGAGAGCAGTAGGAGTAGCAGTGTTATCTGTGGTGATCCATGTTTCTGTCAGTGCCAAGAAGTCGAGGGACTGGAGGGAGGCATAGGCTGAGATGAACTCTGCCTTGTTGGCTGCAGATCGGCAGTTCCAGAGGCTACCGGAGACCTGGAACTCCACGTGGGTCGTGCGCGCTGGGACCACCAGATTAGGGTGCAGCGGCCACGCGGTGTGGAGCGTTTGTATGGTCTGTGCAGAGAGGAGAGAACAGGGATAGACAGACACATAGTTGACAGGCTACAGAAGAGGCTACGCTAATGCAAGGAGATTGGGATGACAAGTGGACTACACGTCTCGAATGTTCAGAAAGTTAAGCTTACGTAGCAAGAATCTTATTGACTAAAATTATTAAAAATGATACAGTACTGCTGAAGTAGGCTAGCTGGCAGTGGCTGCGTTGTTGACTTTGTAGGCTAGCTGACAGTGGCTGCGTTGTTGACACTACACTAATCAAGTCGTTCCGTTGAGTGTAGTAGTTTCTACAGTGCTGCTATTCGGGGGCTAGCTGGCTAGCTAGCAGTGTTGATTACGTTACGTTGCGTTAAAAGAACGACAATAGCTGGCTAGCTAACCTAGAAAATCGCTCTAGACTACACAATTATCTTTGATACACAGACGGCTATGTAGCTAGCTATGTAGCTAGCTACGATCAAACAAATCAAACCGTTGTGCTGTAATGAAATGAAATGAAAAATGTGATACTACCTGTTGAGCGAAGCGGAATGCGACCGGGTTGTTGAGTGCGGAAGTTCTATTCAGTAGACGTTGGCTAGCTGTTGGCTAGCTAGCAGTGTCTCCTACGTTAAGGACGACAAATAGCTGGCTAGCTAACCTCGGTAAATTAAGATAATCACTCTAAGACTACACGCTCTAAACTACACAATTATTTTGGATACGAAGACAGCAAAGACAACTATGTAGCTAGCTAACACTACACTAATCAAGTCGTTCAGTTGAGTGTAATAGTTTCTACAGTGCTGCTACTAATCCAGGCACTTGTCATCTCCCGTCTGGATTACTGCAACTCGCTGTTGGCTGGGCTCCCTGCCTGTGCCATTAAACCCCTACAACTCATCCAGAACGCCGCAGCCTGTCTAGTGTTCAACCTTCCCAAGTTCTCTCACGTCACCCCGCTCCTCCGCTCTCTCCACTGGCTTCCAGTTGAAGCTCGCATCCGCTACAAGACCATGGTGCTTGCCTACGGAGCTGTGAGGGGAACGGCACCTCAGTACCTCCAGGCTCTGATCAGGCCCTACACCCAAATAAGGGCACTGCGTTCATCCACCTCTGGCCTGCTCGCCTCCCTACCACTGAGGAAGTACAGTTCCCGCTCAGCTCAGTCAAAACTGTTCGCTGCTCTGGCTCCCCAATGGTGGAACAAACTCCCTCACGACGCCAGGACAGCGGAGTCAATCACCACCTTCCGGAGACACCTGAAACCCCACCTCTTTAAGGAATACCTAGGATAGGATAAAGTAATCCTTCTCACCCCCCCTCCCTCCCCCTTAAAATATTTAGATGCACTATTGTAAAGTGGTTGTTCCACTGGATGTCATAAGGTGAATGCACCAATTTGTAAGTCGCTCTGGATAAGAGCGTCTGCTAAATGACTTAAATGTAAATGTAATAAGTCCAAACTCGTGGTATTTCAATGGTAAACCTCGCCCACAGCTGTATTCCATCTAGTAACAACCGAAGTCAACCTGTCACAATAAATACAGTCCATCTCTCAACGGCCAAATAACACATCAAGCTTGCATGCATTTTCTGTAGCCCCTAGTTAACCCAGAAAGGAGAATACCTCCCCATTTATCTTCACCGTGCTTCTATTCAAAAAGGTGCAAATTGAAACTCATCTGTCAAAATGCCATTCGGTTATCAGATTGTCCCGGTCTTAAATACAGTACTGGTAGAGAGGAGAGCTCCGAGACTACAGTGACAGATACTCAGGCTGATGGCTCACTACGCTGCAAGCGCCACACTAGAATTTCTCAGCTTTCAGAATTCCTCAGAGGGTTATTCTTTAATACAACTAGATTATAGTGACAGTTGCAGTAACAGCCTGACAGTGCAAAGATAAGAGCAATAAAGCAGTTTTCCCCCCATTTTTAAACGATGACAGATCATTATCAGTGGCTTTTAAAAGAGAGAAAAATGATCACACGATAAAACACATGGCAAACGTGCTTCCATAATAAGACTCCCTGTTGTAAAAAATAATAAAAAATTGACAATCCAAAATGGATTAAGTGGGATCATGACCTGATGAGTAATAAGCCTAATATCTCATCTTCTGATACAAAAAATAGGATTTATGATTTTTTCTTTTTAAGGAATTTGGTCCAAGCTTCCAAATGACCTATAGCAATGTTCGAGTCTACATGAGGCTCTTTGGGGGAAACGAATGCAGACCTCTTCAGCTCTGGTATAGGATTTCAGATAAAGGATGGGGATGAGGAATCGAGTACTCAAACGGACGTCAAAACGAGATCTTTAACCAAAAACAACAACAATAATAATAATAAGCAAAATACTGTGTGGCGAAGACACGCTAACGCTAGCCATGTCTCTCTCCACTGGCAGGTGACATCGCCAGAGCAGAGCAGGTAACACAGCTCATTACGGTTTCAATTAATAATTCTCAAATTGCACTTGTTTTTTATTGACTGAAAATACAGTACCAGTCAAAAGTTGGGATGCACCTACTCATTGAAGGGTTTTTCTATCTTTTTTTTTTTTTTTTACTATTTTCTACATTGTAGAATAATATAGTGAAGACATCAAAACTATGCAATAACACATATGGAATCATGTAGTAACCAAACAAGTGTCAAACAAATCAAAATTTTATTATTATTATTTTCTATTTGAGATTTTTCAAAGTAGCCACCCATTGCCTTGATGACAATGTAGAAAATAGTTAAAAAATAAAGGAAAACCCTTGATTGAGTAGGTGTGCCCAAACTTTGACTGGTACTGTATATGGGATAATTGGATTTTTATTTAATTACTTTATTTATTTACTTAACCTACCTTTATGTAGTAATTTTGATTCCTAACATAAGGCTTCTTCTACAAGCAAGCGCCACTGTTGAGGTTCCTACTTTTTTGAAGACTGTGTTCCACAATGTAACATAGCCAGTTGATATTATGGTTTCAATAAGTGGATCTTAAATTGCCAATTAGCTATTAGGATTTGTTATCTGTAATGGTTATGATAAATTATGCATTGTGGCGCACTGTTGACATATTGATAAATGCATTTTTTTTTAATTGGAGTACTCGGGGGAAACAAATCATGTGAGTACTCGAACAGTCAAAACATTTCAAATTCCCATCCCTATTTCCGACGCAGCCCCACTGTGTGCGCCAGTGGTTCTGAGGGTTTCACTTGAGGGCCTGCTAAACGGCGTGACGGCGAAGGGGAGCCAAAGCTGTCGGAGCGAGCAAACACGAACACACACAGGGGCTGAAAGCCCACCATTACTGTGGGAAAATGTCAGAGCATTCTCACTGAAAACCATCACTGGAGCCTGAGCACACATATATGAACACACACACGCACGCACACACACACACAAACGCACACACTACAGTGCATGACCAAGACAAGCGCACAGTTTTTAAAGCATCAAATCATGATTAAGCTGGTTAGCATGAGAGATATATAAAATCATTTTTGACCAAAACAGCAGATTTTGACTAGAGCCGTAGCCGTCCCCCATCACACACCACCATAATATCTGCAGGGAGTTAATGTGAACTAAGACTCAAATCCTATGAACTTTCAGGGAACCCTAGAGCTGGGAATTAAAAGTCTTCCTAAAAACATCCAGATAGAAGCTGAACATTCTGTATGTGTTCTAAATATCAGAAAGCATTACAATGGTAAATCAGCTTAAAGGTAGTACACTTTATAGGGAGCCATTTGGGACTGAGATGCACTGGGTAATATTATTTTTCACTCCCCTATACCCTCTGCATATCATATTTGACGTGCATAGGCACAGATACGCATGCAGGCACACAATACGCTGCATCTACAATAATTACGTCAATGCATCTTTTTGGGGCGGCAGGGTAGCCTAGTGGTTAGGGTGTTGGACTAGTAACCGAGAAAGGTTGCAAGTTCAAATCCCCGAGCTGACAAGGTACAACTCTGTCGTTCTGCCCCTGAACAGGCAGTTAACCCACTGTTCCTAGGCCATCATTGAAAATAAGAATTTGTTCTTAACTGACTTGCCTAGTTAAATAAAGGTAAATAAACCTACAGAATACAAATCTGAAAGTTAACAAATACAGACATCTCAATTCCAATACAAGCACATCCACGATGAGGCTAAAGGTCTGCAATTTAGATGTAATTCGATTGTAATGAAGCCACACCTTGCACAAATATAACAATCGATGCAGAATGGCTGTTGTGTAGCTCAGTGTGTTACCGAGTGGGTCTTTGCCTGACGATACCGGCAATGCTGCCAGATATCTTTATCATAGAGAATAAGCCGTATTGTTTCAGACTCGTATGGCTTCAGTAATTCAGCGGCCAAAAGGCTGTATTATAGTGTAAATCCCTGGCAAAGCCTATCCTATCCCGTTCACTGTACAGACTTAGAGAGAGAAAATGAGAAAGAGGGAGGGGATCGAGAGGACGATATCCTCTATACGCAGAGCTGTTAGGGTGCCAGAACAAGAAACCCTTTCTTCATCATTATTTTCTCTGAAAATAAAATCAGTCCTCTCACTTTTCTCCCTCTGTTTCTTCCCTCCTTACATAAGGAGCACAACCTGCACCTTAGTGCTTTCTTTTATTTTCTTCTCTTCCTTGCCATCTTCGTCTCTCTCCCCACCCCCTCTACCATATTCCTGTACAAATCATGTCTTCCATTCCATTCAATCCCAATACCAGCACATCCACTATATGGCTAAATGTCAGCAATTTACCTCTGAGTGCTTTATCTTTTTTTCTTCTTCGTAACCCCTCTCTTCGTCTTTCTCCCACTCCCTCTACTTTCGTCCTATACAAATCATGTCTTCCATTCAATTACAATACCAGCACATCCACTATACGGCCACATGTCAGCAATTTACCTCGGAGTGCTTTCTCTTCCCCTAACACTTCTTCCTCACCCGCTCGCTCTCCCACCCCCTCTACCTTCTTCCTGTAGAAAGCAGGTCTTCCATTCTGCACTCCTTTTCTGTCTTGCTCTAGATATCCCCTTTCCCTTCATCTCCCTCATTCACCATCTTGCTCCTTGCCCTCCTAAACATAAAGATAGGGCTTTTACATCTCCTCCAGCTCTTCCCCTTTCTGATCCCTAACATATTTCTTCTACTCCACCTCTCACACTTTCTCGCTCCGTCCTATAAAAACACTGCCTCCAATTCCTTAACCCGGACTGATACTACGAGGCTCTGCTCCCGACCTCCACACAAAGACCACGCCTAACAGTTTGACCTCTTATCTTCCTTTCTTTTCTCTGTATCCTCCTCTGGTTCACAGACACCTCTCTCGCACCCTCCCTCCTCCAGAACTTCATATGAAGACCAGGTGTTTACATCTCTAAACCTTCCTGTCATCTTAACCTATAAGCGTCTAAGCCGGGGGGAGGGGGGTTATCCAAAGCTATATGGAATTGTTTTAAAGGAAATCATACCAAGGATCATTTTGCTATTTGATTTAGAATTTTAATATATATATAAAAAAATATACAAAGTTATTTGATGAAAAATTGTATTTGGCCTCACTGCTATTAACCCATACAAACGCATTGAATAACAGATTCACTACATGGAACAACAGATAGTCCCCCCCCCAAAAAAAATCAAAAGAAAGTTTGTTCCGAAGTGTCTTTTCGAGAGAAATAAGACATTTTTCATGAAGTCTCATGGTCAGATGCGGATAAAGTAGTGTTTCATCGGCAGATGCGTTGGATCCAATGCAAAAAAAAAACATATCCATTATTATGCTAATTCGATTTCAGCAGTTAATAATAATAAGAATTGTTTAAATTTGTAAAGCGCTTCACACACACCCAAGGAGCAATAAAAAAAATAAAAAATCCATCCCAGAACATTGTTCGCAGACAACAATAAAAGCTATATTTTTGAATTTTGTATTTTACTAGGCAAGTCAGTTAAGAACAAATATTTATTTTCATTGACGGCCTAGGAACAGTGGGTTAACTGCCTTGTTCAGGGGCAGAACGACAAATTTGTACCTTGTCAGCTCGGGGATTCGATCTTGCAACCTTTCAGTTACTAGTCCAACGCTCTAACCACTAGGCTACTCTGCCTCCCCAAATATACAGGTGTCATCAGATTCGGTGGATAGGAGAACAGAATTAACATAGGTCATTGACAGCTTTTGTGAACAGTTTTAGCTGTCCTTTAAATGAGGCCAGAAACTCTGAAGCCCAAACAGTGACTGGAAGTGCGAACAGCTGAGGAGTCACACAACTGAAAGCCCTATCACCCATAGCATTTAGCCTGCTGTGGAGCTGCTGACGGAAGTTGGACCTGAAGACCAGAAGGGTGCGTGCGGCAGGAGCTTGGTAGGTGTGACCCAAAATGTTAAACATATTGGGAGCCAGTTGAGGTTGAAGAGCCATGGAGTAATCTGCTCATGGGGGATTGTAGCCTTCTTAACCTCTTGGTGTTAGGGGGCAGTATTTTCATTTTTGAAAAAAAAAAAAAAAAATACACGTTCCCGTTTAAAACGGGATATTTGGTCAGGAAAAGATGCTAGAATATGCATATAATTGACAGCTTTGGATAGAAAACACTAACGTTTCCCAAACTGTAAAGATATTGTCTGTGAGTATAACAGAACTGATGTTGCAGGCGAAAGCCTGAGAAAAATCCAATCCGGAAGTGCCCCAGGTTTTGAAAGCGCTGCATTCCAATGACTCCCTATATGGCTGTGAATGTACCATCAACGAGCTTACACTTTCTACGTATTCCCCAAGGTGTCTACAGCATTGTGACGTAGTTTTACGCATTTCTGTTGAAGAATAGCCGTATGCGGGCACATTGCTTAAGTGGTCACATGGTGGCTCCGAGAGAGATTCTCGCGTAATGTGCAGAGGTAGCCATTACTCCAATCGGTCCTAGAGAAAAAGGAATTGTCCTGCTACAAGTTTGCCTGCTGCTAGCAAGGCATAATGCTATGCTAGGCTATGATAAACTTACACAAATGCTTGTCTAGCGTTGGCTGTAAAGAATATTTTGAAAATCTGAGATGACAGGGTGATTAACAAAAGGCTAGGCGGTGTTCCAATATATTTCACTTGTGATTTTCATGAATAGGAAGATTTTCTAGGAAGATTTATGTCCGTTGCATTATACTAATTAGTGTCAGATGATGATAACGGTCCCGTTTCACGGGGCTGGGCATCACTACAGGTTAACTTCTTGGTGACTGGGGGGCAGTATTGAGTAGCTTGGATGAATAAGGTGCCCAGAGTAAGCTGCCTGCTACTCAGCCATAAAATCTAGAATATGCATATAATTAGTATATTTGGATAGAAAACACTCTGAAGTTTCTAAAACAGTTTGAATGATGTCTGAGTATAACAGAACTCATATGGCAGGCGAAAACCTGAGAAAAATCCAACCAGGAAGTGGGAAATCTGAGGTTTATAGTTGCCATTCCAATATACAGTGTCTGTTGGGTCATTTTGCACTTCCTACGGCTTCCACTAGATGTCAACGGTCTTTAGAACCTTGTTTCAGGCTTCTACTGTGAAGGGGGGCTGAATGAGAGGGTATTGAGCCAGGTGTCTGGCAGAGTGCCATGGGCTCATGACGCGCGTTCATGTGAGAGTTACCTCACGTTCCATTGCTTTTCTACAGACAAATGAATTCTCCGGTTGGAACATTATTGAAGATTTATAATAAAACATCCTAAAGATTGATTCTATACTTCGTTTGACATGTTTCTACGGACTGTAACGGAACTTTTGTCCGACCTTTCCGCTGGACTTGCACGCACGTCGTGAGTTTGGATTTGTTTACAAAACGAGCTAACAAAAGGAGGTGTTTGGACATAAATGATGAACTATATTGAACAAATCAAACATTTATTGTGGAACTGAGATTCCTGGGAGTGTATTCTGATGAAGATCATCAAAGGTAAGTTAATATTTATAATGCTATTTCTGACTAATGTTGACTCCACATCATGGCGGATATCTTTATGGCTTGTTTGGGCTCTGAGCGCTGTACTCAGATTATTGCATGGTATGCTTCCGTATTTAAAATAAAAATATCTGACACAGCGGTTGCAATAAGGAGAAGTTTATCTAAAGTTCCCTGTATAATAGTTGTATCTCTTATCAATGTTTATTATGAGTATTTCTGTAAATTGATGTGGCTCTCTGAAAAATTACTGCATGTTTTGGAACTACTGAACATAACACGCCAATGTAAAATGTGATTTTTGGATATAAATATGCACTTTATCGAACAAAACATACATGTATTGTGTAACATGAAGTCCTATGAGTGTCATCTGATGAAGATCATCAAAGGTTAGTGATTAATTTTATCAATATTTCTGCTTTTTGTGACTCCTCTCTGTTTTTCTGTGACTTGGTGGTGACCTAACATAATCGTTTGTAGTGCTTTCGCTGTAAAGCCTTTTTGAAATCAGACACTGTGGCTAGATTAACAAGAATTGTATCTTTAAAATTGTGTAAAATACTTGTATGCTTGAGGAATTTTAATTATGAGATTTTTGTTGTTTGAATTCGGCACCCTGCACTTTCACTGGCTGTTGGCGAAGTGGGGCGCTACCGTCCCACATTTCCCAGAGAGGTTAAGCGCTTGGCAGATGTGCCAACAAGCAGGGCATTACAATAGTCCAGATGGAATGAGATAAAGGCGTGGATGACTTGCTCAACAGCGGGTTGTAACAGCATAGGTCATAACCAGGCAATGTTCTGTAGATGGTCACACTTTTGATGTGGGCCTCAAACAAGAGCCAACTGTCAATTATTACACCCAGGCTGCGAACCTCAAAGGAGGATAGGACCTTGACACCACAAATATTGAGGCTGTAGCTGCTGATGTTAATTATGTTATGAGAGCCAATAAGGAAGACCTCAGTCTTTTTGCAGTTTAATTGCAGGAAACTCTGCTGCATCCACACTTTGATGTCCTGCAGGCAACTGACCCAGAGCGCAGTGGCATTGGCAGTATCAGTGTTTTTGAGACATACAGCTGAGTCTCGTCGGCATAAAAGTGAAAGCCCAGTCCGTGTTTCCTCAAGATGTTTCTCAGTGGCAGATAGAGCCGCTACTGTTTTCTAGGACCGAGCCTTGAGGGACCTCCTGGCAGATCGTCACTGTGTCTGAGCTACTAGGACCGATGGTTACAAACTGGGAGTGATCAGCGAGAGACATTGTCCTGGACTGGTTCAGGTCCTAACAGGCCCAAGAACTTCTCCATGCTGTCCAGCAGATTGACATGTCTGACTATGTCAAATGCTGCACTAAGGCCGAGCAATTACAGGACGCTGGCAGTCCCGGGTCCGCATTCATAAGGTGGTCATTGCTGAACCTTACCCAAGGAAACCTGTGCTGTGTCTACCTCTGAAAACCGACTGGAATGGGTCAAGTAGGTTGTGAAGAGCCAGATGGTGTGGTACTGTAGTTGGAGACAGGCCTGTCGTTCTGGAGGTTGTCATGGTCAGATCCAGGCTCGCTTTTTCATCATCATCCTCTGTCCTCCTTCACATGGAGACCATGCTCTCCCCTTCTTTCCATACTGAGATAGATGAAAGGGTGTTGACACCCAGGCTCACCATCTTCCCACTTCAAAGAGCCCCAAATGAGACATTCTCCTGATGGCTTCAGCAGCCCCTGTTTGTGTGTTTGTATATGTATGCGTGCTTTCTCTAATAGCATGAGTGGGGGTGGAGGAGCCTCTTCTCACCATCACGCACACTAAAGGCCCCATGCTTCTCAGCTGAAATGGTTTGGACATTTGTGTGCATATATTATGACAACATTTTGTTACTTTTCTTTTGGTGAGAGTTTTTTCGGCTGTTCGGGCACACAACATCTTTTTCCGGAGGAAAGCTAAGTCTACACCCCTTTGTCGGTGATTGGTCAACAATAGTGATACTTCAATAAATTCTGTTGTCATTCAACGAGAGCCGTCTTGTTTTCATGCACATTTTTTCATTGTGAAATACTGCACCAAACATATTAGCTGGATCTAAAATTGCACGACTAAGATCTCCTCTGCAAAAATGGCAACATTTTTGGCAGATTTATTGAGTTATCTTAGATTAATTCAGACTATTTTGAGGAAGTGTACAGTATACTGGCTACGGTGTCTCAAAATGGACATACAGCACTATTGCCGCTTTTGATACATTTTTCAAGGAAGGTCTTAGAGCACACTTGTTTGGTTTGCCCAGCCGAACTGAATCATGCTGACGCCTCAATGGGCACCTCTGATGGAAGCTGAGGTATCACAGTACTGCCTAGAGCCAAAGATAAGTTACACCATGAAACAATGCTATATGTATCAAGCGTCTCAGAGTAGAAGTGCTGATCTAGGATCAGTTTTGTCTTTTAGATCAAAATTAATACAATTATGTTGAAAATGGGGACCGATTCCTAGATCTTACTTTGAGATGCTTCATACATATGGCCCTTGGGCTGTATTTAAAAGGGTCTGGAACTATGGTTTAATGTGGTGAATTAAGTCAGGGAGATGGAGAGGTTAAGATCAAGAGGTGAGCATAGAATGAATAAAATCCTTCATGTTTTTCTATTCTCTCTGGGTCCAATTTTAACCTCATAAGCGTGAGCAATGTGAACTTTCCTGCAAGTCTGCGATTGATGTCAATGCATGATTTGTGCAGTGGTTTGAGTTCCTTGCTCATAAAGTATCAAATGCTTGAAAAGTCTGAAAACTATTTTTCCTATGGGATGGTGTCCATCCCCTACAGCCAATTAAATACTAGGCTATATCTGAATTGTGTGTAGGGCCTATGAACGTTTAAAGTTAAAAGTGGACACAAACACTCCATTCTCAGACCCAAAGCCATATGGGTAATTTATCTAAATTATGAGAGAAGAGGGTATTATAGGGTATTAATAGATACTTATGATGATTTATTATTAAAATGTCCTCTTCATGCTAAATGGTGTCCATTTAAAATGTGAATGTGCAAATTTCCACTGAGCACACAAAGACCCAATTCTTCCACTACAGTGAGGTCCAAAATGATTGACACCTTTGATAAAGATGAGCAAATATTACTATAATATAATTGAAACTGAGCTATATTATATGCAAAAGATTTTTGTGAAACTGTTATTTTATACGAATTCAATTGCTCAGAGAAAAAGAGGGATCTTAGATCATTTCTCCATACAGAATCCTCCCCAGATCCTTGATATTCCTTGTCTGCACTTATGGACTGCCCTCATCAATTCAAACCACAGGTTTTTAATGGGTTTCAAGTCCGGATACTGAGATGGCCCTTGCAAAATGTTGATTTTGTGGCCAATTAGCTTTTTCTTTGTGGATTTTAATGTGTGCTTGGGGTTATTGTCTTGCTGGCCAAGATAATTATCATAAGTAGACATTCCAGCTTCCTGGTAGAGGCAACTAGGTTTTTGACAAAAATAGAATGGTACAGGGTAAAGTTTAAAAGCCATTGCCATATGTACTGGTATGTTTCCAAGTCAAAAGAGTTTGCACATATATTATGACATCAATGTGTGACACTTTTTTTGTTTGTCTTGGTGTTCGGCAAGGTTTTATTCAGTATTCTTCCCTGTTTTTCCTTGAGGCAAGTCGAAATCAAATCAAATTGTATTTGTCACACGCCCCGAATACCACAGTTGTAGAATTTACTGTGATGCTTACCGACAAGCCCTTTCCATACAATGCAGAATTAAAAAGAAAATTTACAAAAAACAAAAAAGCTAATAATAAACAAAAATAACAATGAGACTATATATAAGGAGTACCAGCACCGAGTTAATGTGCAGGGGTACGAGGAAGTTGAGGTAATATGTACATGTAGGTAAGGTAAAAGTGACTAGGCAATCAGGGTTAGGGTTGCACATTCTGGGGAATATTCAGAGGTAGAAACTTTCCGTGGCAATTAAAGGGAATATATAGAAAATGAACAGTAATACCATTTAAAGGTACATGTTTTTTCCATTGGATATATTTACCATATTATACGGAGACAGAAACATAAACCCTATCATAAGTAGACATAATTGCAAATTATTAAATAGTTCCAATAGCAATAAAAAAATCTAGTTACGAATTGTACTTTAATTAAATGAGTTGACTCTTCACATGGGGTGATTCCACAGAACAGCAAAAGGGAATATTGAATGATCCCCAATGATCCATTGCATCGCCGAAAAACATTTTTAACAGACATCTGTAAAATTATAGTCTAGAAACGAAAGCTTTGGTTGTCTTCCCCTCAGGCTTCCATGTCCTCTCCCTGGACCTCCTCAATGTCCACCGGATGGCAACCAATTGTTCAACCCTGTATTGACAGCCTGATGCGTGCATTGGTGTGTGTGTTCCAGAACAAGGGCCAGTTGTGATCTGAGACGGCTGATGTTGGTGGGATTTGGAGGATGATGGAGGCTACAGCGGAAAGAGCCTCAGATCCACAAAGTCCCAACCACCAGGTGGCTGATGAGATGTTGGCACGAATGCAATATTACATCTTCATCACAAAGCCCTTGCTTGGAAGTGTACTTCACCAAGCTGCCAAGAACCTTGCCCTCATCCAGGCCAAGGTGACGAGACAAGATATAGATGACACCATAGGCCTTGCTGATCTCTGCACCAGACAAGATGATCTTGCCAGCATAGTTGGGGTCCAACATGTATGCTGCGGTGTGTATGGGCTTCAGGCAGAAGTCTTTTTGCTTTTTGATGGATTTCAGAACTGCAGTTTCCTCTGCTTGGAGCAACAGTGAAGTGGACAGGGCATTACGGATTTCTTCTCTTACATCTGCAAGCAGAGTCTGAACATCAGACAGGATGGCATTGTCTCCCTCAATCTGTGCAATGGCTAGTGATAATTTCCGGCTGCTTGCAAATCTCTCCCAAAATACATCATCCAGGAGGATCCTCTTGATGGGACTGTCCATATCGGCAGACTGTGATATGGCCATTTCCAGGAGACTGTCAAACATGATGCCAACACCAACCTAACTAGTCTTTCTGGGCAGCTTCAATGTGGTGCTCTTATTCGTATCACTTTACTTTCTGAGGTAGATTGCTGCTATAACTTGATGACCCTTCACATATCTAACCATTTCATTGGCTCTCTTGTAGAGTGTTGTTTTCCATTGTTTTCAGTGCCATGATGTCCTTGAGGAGCAGATTCAATGCATGAGCAGCACAGCTGATGGGTGTGATGTGAGGGTAGGACTCCTCCACTTTAGACCAAGCCGCCTTCATGTTCGCAGCATTGTCTGTTATTATTGCAAATACCTTCTGTGGTCCAAGGTCATTGATGACTGCCTTCAGCTCATCTGCAATGTAGAGACCGGTGTGTCTATTGTCCCTTGTGTCTGTGCTCTTGTAGAATACAGATTGAGGGGTGGAGATGATGTAGTTAATTATTCCTTGCCCACGAACATTCGACCACCCATCAGAGATGATTACAATACAGTCTGCTTTCTCTATGATTTGCTTGACCTACACTTGAACTCTGCATCCAGCAAATGAGTAGATAAAGCATGTCTGGTTGGAGGGGTGTATGCTGGGCAAAGAACATTCAGAAATCTCTTCCAATACCCATTGCCTGTGAGCATCAGAGGTCAACCAGTTGCATACACAGCTTGAGCAAGACATTCATCAGCATTTCTCTGACTGCGTTCCTTCATTGAGTCAAAAAAACTTCTGATTCCAGGAGGACCATGAGCTGTTGCTATCGATAAAGTGTCTGATTCATCATTTTCACCTCAAATAGAAGTAGAGGGACTTTTGTCAGAGGTTGTTTGTTGTGAGCGCTGAGGGAACTTTATGCACTTGGCCAGATTATTCTGCATCTTTGTTGCATTCTTCACATATGATTTGGCACAGTATTTGCAAATGTACAGAGCTTTTCCTTCTACATTAGCTGCAGTGAAATGTCTCCACACATCAGATAGTGCCCGTGTCATTTTCCTGTAAAGAAAAGGAAAAAATGAGTAAAAAAAAACAACAAATACAATTCCATGTACAGATAAATAGTTAAGCAATTAGATTAAACAACTCTTTTGTAAGATACTTAAAAAAAATAAAGCATGTATGGAAACAGGTGAATTAACATTCCTCAGTTAGCAGGCCCAAGCAAGCTAAAACCCACATGGCAGCAAAAACTAACTAGCAGAAATTGTTAACAAGTTAGAAATGATTTAAAGAAACTTTTCTGTACGCTACTATTTACTAGTTAACAAGAAATCATGTATGCCATAAAAATATTCTCCCCACCCAGTATTGTAATCAAAACTTACCAGAAAGCATGTAGTCCTTGGCTCAGACAGTGTGGTAGTGTGCAAGATCTTGAGAATCAGCTGTACATGTGATGGAAGAATGCCCTGTGCATTCAGAGGGTTGCAACTCCATTGAATTAGGGATAGTTTATCCAAAATATGCCACAAGACCTAGAATTGCCTTGTGTGCATATCCCACAAGAAAGGTTCACTGTTATAAGCATTTTTTGTTGTTGATGAATTTAAGCAAAATTCCCCAAATTCCCGAGCTTAACTTCCCATGGAAAATTTACCAGAATGTTTCCGACCATTTGCAACCCTAATGAGGATAGATAATAAAGAGTAGCAGCAGCGTATGTAGAGAGTGTGAGAGTATGAAAGCCGCCTCCAACGTTGTTTTACAGAATTTGGCAGTACGCCCAACCGGCCTCACAACCACAGACCACGTGTAACCATGCCAGCCAAGGACCTCCACATCCAACTTCTTCACCTGCGAGATTGTCTGAGACCAGCCACCCGGACAGCTGATGAAACTGTGGGTTTGCACAATCAAATAATTTTTGCACCAACTGTCAGAAACTGTCTGCGTGCTCGTCGTCCTCACCAGGATCTTGACCTGACTGCAGTTTGGCGTTGTAACTGACTTCAGTGGACAAATGCTTACCTTTGATGGCCACTGGCACGCTGGAAAGGTGTGCTCTCCACGGATGAATCCCGGTTTCAACTGCACTGGGCAGATGGCAGAGAGCGTGTTTGGTGTGTGGGCGAGCTGTTTGCAGATGTCAACGTTATGAACATGGTGCCCCATGGTGGTGGGGTTATGGTATGGGAAGGCATAAGCTACGGACAACGAACACAATTGCATTTTATTAATGGCAATTTGAATGCACAGAGATATTGTGATGAGATCCTAAGGCCCATTTTCGGGCCATTCCTCCACCGCCCTCACCTCATGTTTCAGCATGATAATGCACAATCCCATGTCACAAGGATCTGTACACAATTCCTGGAAGCTGAAAATGTTTCAGTTCCTCCATGGCCTGCATATTCACCAGACATATTAACCACTGAGCAGTTTGGGATGCTCTGGATCGATGTATGACAGCGTGTTCCAGTTCCCGCCAATATCTAGCAACTTACTTTGCAAAGCCATTGAAGAGGAGTGGGACAACATTCCACAGGCCACATTCAACAACCTCATCAACTCTATGTGAAGGGGATGTAACGTGCTGCATGAGGCAAATGATGGTCACACCAGATACTGACTGGTTTTCTGATACACGCCCCTACCTTTTTTTTAAGGTATCTGTGACCAACAGACGCATATATGTATTCCCAGTCATGTGAAATAAATAGATTAGGGCCTAATGAATTTATTTAAATTGAGTGATTTCCTTATAGGAATTGTAACTCGCTAAAATCTTTGAAATTGCTGCATGTTGCATTTATATTTTTGTTTCTCGTAATTACAGATTGCTTGATTTATCAGAACAATTCTGACTATTTTGGGAAAGTGTATACTGGCTATGTTGTTGCTAAGGAGTCTCAAGAGTGAGAAACAGTAATATTGCCGCTTTTGTCTCGCTTTTCAAGTTAAGGTCTTTTATTAAGGAAGCATGCAAGGCACAGACTTTCGCATCTCCTTGCTGAGTTCTGCTAGGAGCAATCCAAACCTAGTATGGTGGCGCCTTTAACCCATCAGCTGGGGAGTACTGGAAAGCAATACCAGGCTACTAGTGGATGACGCTCGGAGTATAAGAGTTAATGGGGGCTCTGCAAGACAAAATCAGAGAGGAAAACAAACTTTGTCATTCACATTATGGTTCATAAACAGGATTATTTGGGCAGGTCAATGACCAGGGGCAAGTTAATCTCTTGTGGACAGACGAAGTTCACGTAAATCGTACCATAGATCTGTATTTATAATATAAACACCAATTGATGACAAGCAGCAATAGTTTTGGTGTTTGGGTATTTCCATCACTGGTAAACTTGGACAAATCAGGATTGGGTAAATGCGGTATTTGTATGATTTTGAAGGAGAGTCTGAAAGGGCGGTCATAGTCTGTTTACGAGAGATAAAATGATGTAAACACTATGGTACCGTAGAGGTCATCCTGCAATGGGATGCGTGTGATAACAAACAGCATTAGTTCAGGGGCGTAGGTTTTTTTTAGTCACTTGTTATTTGGACAAATCACAATTTCGAGAGAGGGTGGAGCTCCTCTTTCTGGTTCCACTCCTAGCATTTATTCATATCTTCTCTTAATATGTATGGACACAGAACTTAATTGAGCATCTGGCCAATTATGCAAGACATTAGTTCTGGGTTAAAAGAGATTAGGGATATATTTGACATACCACAAGGCAAACACATTTCCAGTAAAAGTAGTGCCATATTTCTTCTGCTATTTAGAAGTAACACATGGTAGCTAGGAAAAGCTGAACCCTTGAGAAACTCTTGAGGAAATTACAAGACAAAAACAGTCATTTCAGAATTATTCCTCTTCATTTTGAAGCGTACACAGTGATGTTTAGGCCAAAACAAAAGCAGCGGTGCATCTCTTTCACTCCATGGCATCTGTTTCAGGACAGTAAATCTTGTGATCCCACAGAGAAAAGTGTGAGGATGGAATGATCAATGAGAGCCATCACAACCACTCAGAACCAAAACAAACCAACTGAACACACTGACAGAGTCCAGGTCTGACCTTTTACGACCGGTTTTCAACCATATTGTTTTTCTTCACTTCTCCTACTATAGGTTTGGGAATTGCCAAGGACCTCACGATACGATGACACTTAGGTGCTGATACGATATGTATTGCGATTCTATATTGTGATTTTATTGCAATTTGATGTTTCAAACATATTGCTCACCATACGCTCACCGTATTTTGCAGAGGGACAACTGAGAACGAGTTTGGATCAGTCAGGGAAATAAAAGTGCCAAAACATATGGTCTCACTTCGAAAGAATGCAGAGAACAAGCGTATGAAAGAAAATTACTGGAGTTGGTGCATATACAGCCAACTAATGCAAAAATAATACTGCGAAAGTCAAAACGACACATCGTCAAAAATAATATCCCGATATGCAACTATCGATTTTTCCCTCATCACTATTCTACTGTTGTATTTTTTTCATAACACGGGTTATATGTAATCTAAATGCTTTTAGCTGTGGCGACAGACTGATAGTTTATGTTTCAGAGTGTTTCAAGTTGATATTTAGTGTGTGTCCCTCTTTCTTCTCCACTTCATACTTGATAACATCTTTAATTATAATCTTTAATTTAATTTAATTTAATTAATTTAATTTAATCTTTAATTTAATTATATAAATTATATAAAATTATATATATAAATAAAGAGGTTAGCTAGCCAGCTATTTGTCGTCCTTAACGTAGGAGACTCTGCTAGCTAGCCAACAGCTAGCCAACGTCTACTGAATAGAACTTCCGCACTCAACAACCCCGGTCGCATTCCGCTTCGCTCCACAGGTAGTATCACATTTTTCATTTCATTTCTTTACAGCACAACGGTTTGATTTGTTTGATCGTAGCTAGCTACATAGCTAGCTACATAGCCGTCTGTGTATCAAAGATAATTGTGTAGTCTAGAGCGATTTTCTAGGTTAGCTAGCCAGCTATTGTCGTTCTTTTAACGCAACGTAACGTAATCAACACTGCTAGCTAGCCAGCTAGCCCCCCGAATAGCAGCACTGTAGAAACTATTACACTCAACGGAACGACTTGATTAGTGTAGTGTCAACAACGCAGCCACTGCCAGCTAGCCTACAAAGTCAACAACGCAGCCACTGCCAGCTAGCCTACTTCAGCAGTACTGTATCATTTTAATCATTTTAGTCAATAAGATTCTTGCTACGTAAGCTTAACTTTCTGAACATTCGAGACGTGTAGTCCACTTGTCATTCCAATCTCCTTGCATTAGCGTAGCCTCTTCTGTAGCCTGTCAACTATGTGTCTGTCTATCCCTGTTCTCTCCTCTCTGCACAGACCATACAAACGCTCCACACCGCGTGGCCGCTGCCACCCTAATCTGGTGGTCCCAGCGCGCACGACCCACGTGGAGTTCCAGGTCTCCGGTAGCCTCTGGAACTGCCGATCTGCGGCCAACAAGGCAGAGTTCATCTCAGCCTATGCCTCCCTCCAGTCCCTCGACTTCTTGGCACTGACAGAAACATGGATCACCACAGATAACACTGCTACTCCTACTGCTCTCTCTTCGTCCGCCCACGTGTTCTCGCACACCCCGAGAGCTTCTGGTCAGCGGGGTGGTGGCATCGGGATCCTTATCTCTCCCAAGTGGTCATTCTCTCTTTCTCCCCTTACCCATCTGTCTATCGCCTCCTTTGAATTTCATGCTGTCACAGTTACCAGCCCTTTCAAGCTTAACATCCTTATCATTTATCGCCCTCCAGGTCCCCTCGGAGAGTTCATCAATGAGCTTGATGCATTGATAAGCTCCTTTCCTGAGGACGGCTCACCTCTCACAGTTCTGGGCGACTTTAACCTCCCCACGTCTACCTTTGACTCATTCCTCTCTGCCTCCTTCTTTCCACTCCTCTCCTCTTTTGACCTCACCCTCTCACCTTCCCCCTACTCACAAGGCAGGCAATACGCTCGACCTCATCTTTACTAGATGCTGTTCTTCCACTAACCTCATTGCAACTCCCCTCCAAGTCTCCGACCACTACCTTGTATCCTTTTCCCTCTCGCTCTCATCCAACACTTCCCACACTGCCCCTACTCGGATGGTATCGCGCCGTCCCAACCTTCGCTCTCTCTCCCCGCTACTCTCTCCTCTTCCATCCTATCATCTCTTCCCTCTGCTCAAACCTTCTCCAACCTATCTCCTGATTCAGCCTCCTCAACGCTCCTCTCCTCCCTTTCTGCATCCTTTGACTCTCTATGTCCCCTATCTTCCAGGCCGGCTCGGTCCTCCCCTCCCGCTCCGTGGCTTGACGACTCATTGCGAGCTCACAGAACAGGGCTCCGGGCAGCCGAGCGGAAATGGAGGAAAACTCGCCTCCCTGCGGACCTGGCATCCTTTCGCTCCCTCCTCTCTACATTTTCCTCCTCTGTCTCTGCTGCTAAAACCACTTTCTACCACTCTAAATTTCAAGCATCTGCCTCTAACCCTAGGAAGCTCTTTGCCACCTTCTCCTCCCTCCTGAATCCTCCCCCCCTCTCTGCAGATGACTTCGTCAACCATTTTGAAAAGAAGGTCGACGACATCCGATCCTCGTTTGCTAAGTCAAACGACACTGCTGGTTCTGCTCACACTGCCCTACCCTGTGCTCTGACCTCTTTCTCCCCTCTCTCTCCAGATGAAATCTCGCGTCTTGTGACGGCCGGCCGCCCAACAACCTGCCCGCTCGACCCTATCCCCTCCTCTCTTCTCCATACCATTTCCGGAGACCTTCTCCCTTACCTCACCTCGCTCATCAACTTATCCCTGACCGCTGGCTACGTCCCTTCCGTCTTCAAGAGAGCGAGAGTTGCACCCCTTCTGAAAAAACCTACACTCGATCCCTCCGATGTTAACAACTACAGACCAGTATCCCTTCTTTCTTTTCTCTCCAAAACTCTTGAACATGCCGTCCTTGGTCAGCTCTCCCGCTATCTCTCTCAGAATGACCTTCTTGATCCAAATCAGTCAGGTTTCAAGACTAGTCATTCAACTGAGACTGCTCTTCTCTGTATCACGGAGGCGCTCCGCACCGCTAAAGCTAACTCTCTCTCCTCTGCTCTCATCCTTCTAGACCTATCGGCTGCCTTCGATACTGTGAACCATCAGATCCTCCTCTCCACCCTCTCCGAGTTGGGCATCTCTGGCGCGGCCCACGCTTGGATTGCGTCCTACCTGACAGGTCGCTCCTACCAGGTGGCGTGGCGAGAATCTGTCTCCTCACCACGCGCTCTCACCACTGGTGTCCCCCAGGGCTCTGTTCTAGGCCCTCTCCTATTCTCGCTATACACCAAGTCACTTGGCTCTGTCATAACCTCACATGGTCTCTCCTATCATTGCTATGCAGACGACACACAATTAATCTTCTCCTTTCCCCCCTCTGATGACCAGGTGGCGAATCGCATCTCTGCATGTCTGGCAGACATATCAGTGTGGATGACGGATCACCACCTCAAGCTGAACTTCGGCAAGACGGAGCTGCTCTTCCTCCCGGGGAAGGACTGCCCGTTCCATGATCTCGCCATCACGGTTGACAACTCCATTGTGTCCTCCTCCCAGAGCGCTAAGAACCTTGGCGTGATCCTGGACAACACCCTGTCGTTCTTAACTAACATCAAGACGGTGGCACGTTCCTGTAGGTTCATGCTCTACAACATCCGCAGAGTACGACCCTGCCTCACGCAGGAAGCGGCGCAGGTCCTAATCCAGGCACTTGTCATCTCCCGTCTGGATTACTGCAACTCGCTGTTGGCTGGGCTCCCTGCCTGTGCCATTAAACCCCTACAACTCATCCAGAACGCCGCAGCCCGTCTAGTGTTCAACCTTCCCAAGTTCTCTCACGTCACCCCGCTCCTCCGCTCTCTCCACTGGCTTCCAGTTGAAGCTCGCATCCGCTACAAGACCATGGTGCTTGCCTACGGAGCTGTGAGGGGAACGGCACCTCAGTACCTCCAGGCTCTGATCAGGCCCTACACCCAAATAAGGGCACTGCGTTCATCCACCTCTGGCCTGCTCGTCTCCCTACCACTGAGGAAGTACAGTTCCCGCTCAGCCCAGTCAAAACTGTTCGCTGCTCTGGCTCCCCAATGGTGGAACAAACTCCCTCACGACGCCAGGACAGCGGAGTCAATCACCACCTTCCGGAGACACCTGAAACCCCACCTCTTTAAGGAATACTTAGGATAGGATAAAGTAATCCTTCTCACCCCCTCCTCCCCCCTTAAAATATTTAGATGCACTATTGTAAAGTGGCTGTTCCACTGGATGTCATAAGGTGAATGCACCAATTTGTAAGTCGCTCTGGATAAGAGCGTCTGCTAAATGACTTAAATGTAATGTAATGTAAATGTAATAAACTTGAAGCTGATTTAGAGGACTGTCTTTACCTCCAACATGCTCCGGGGGACATTTCCTGACAGACACATAACTGTACAAAAATGAAAAGTCTGGAGAAGCCAGGAGAAGGTTGGAATGTGACCCAGTTAGGGAGCTTGCCACTGGGGAGCTGGAAGGACTGTGACAACCAAGCTCCAAATCTCCTTTGGAGGCTACACACATACACAGTTACAGACACACTGGTCAAAACGCAGATGGGCCAGCCAAAATCACTCCAAAGACAGATTCACGTACAATCACGTGCACAAATTAAATCCAGTTCTATTTGAATCCTACATCTATAGCAGTTACCCTGGCCTAAACTCCCAAAAGACGCAGACAATTGTGTCCTGCACGGGGCTGCCACGCCTGAACAGTAAATATCAAATAAAAAAATACAGAATAGCCTCTGAACCAAACCATCTATCCCACATTGTCACTCCACATTCTGAGTCCAGCACACTCCATCATCTGTCACTCAGCATCCCTCCTCCTACTCCATGTTCCACACTGTGCCCATCACGCCACTGCCTCTGCTCTTAGTCCATTCTTCATCCTCTTCTTTTTGTTTCCCTCTTCTCTCGCCTCCTCCACCTATCCCTGATGCTCTCGTCTCAAAGTGCTGCCCCCACCCCTATTGATGTTCCTATGTCTTCCTATGTCTATGTTCTTTATATGCTATGTTTCCGTCTCTGTCCACCACCCACCATCGATGTGCTCTCCATCTTGCTCAAAGTCCTGTACAGTGTCTCTGTCTGGAGTTTGTGTATCTGAGGGTATGGCGTTTGTGAAAGACAGAGTGTGTGTATCTAGGACTATGTGTGTTTGTAAGACAGTGGGGATTTCAGTTGGATAATGGCCTAGCTCTGAGTCCTGGTTTTCTTACACTACAATGAGCAAGCATTATTCAAATTGCTTTGACCGCACGCAAACACGCACACACACACACACACCCCCCCACACTAGTACAACCACTCACATGCACACAACACACACACTGAACGACCACACCCTGCTAGTACACACACCCACACACATAGTAGACTGATGGCAAGACACACCAGGGAAGCGCTCCACCCGGGTTTGTCTGTCAGTGAAAGAGGGAAGAGGTACAGCAGAAGTCTGAGGGAACAACACAGCGCAACTTCAGATTTATCCCTCTGTTATTCTATTCATCTTTTATTCAGACAGCAGAGCAGGGGGAAATCTTTTCATCCGAAAAGATACAACCATCATCTGCAAGCAGAGGGACCTCCAGGCATGAATAAAACAAAAGAACTAGAAAGGTAGATTTCGCAAGAAAAAGCTGTCCAAATGTATTTTTATGTCAGTGGGAGAAGTGTAGAAGTTGATAGAAAATTGATAGAGGCTAGTGTTTAAAATGTGATACTAGTGTAGTAGCAGAGGTAGTGACTGTATTACAAATAGTAGTGGGATAGTATATTTGAGTTGTTTATTAACAGTAGAAGTAGTTACTTCAGTAGTGGTGGAGGGGGGGGACGGATGGAGGGAAGGAGGGAGTGAAAGGAGGACAAAAAGAAGGTAGGGGCAAGGACGTATAGAGGAATGGAGAGGGAGAGAAATGAATCAAGAGGTAGATTGAGAGCAGAATGGAGTGATAGGGGGAGGGAGGTATGATAGAGCTCACTCCGTCTACCTGGCTGTTGTCTGTACATTAGTGAGGTTCTACAGCGAGAGGTGAAGTATATATAATTAATATGAGAAGAGACTGAAAAGGAGAGTTGAGGATATTTCACCACACACACACCGGTGAGAGTTGAACCTTGGGCAACACACACAGTTGTGAGGGTCATGGAATTTTGGATGACAGTAATTGGCCAGCCACATTCCCCCCCCCCAACCCCCCAAAACATTTGCTCCTGACTGCATGTGCTGCCATAGAAATGTAATTAATACATTCTATTTCTATGTTTGCTGCTGCATTGTGCGGGGCGTTGCCTTGGCAACCGCAGACTCATTCGCTAGTTTCATCAAGGCGCAAGAAAGTTTCATCACGTTGTTAAAGGGATAGCTCACCCAAATAACACAATGACATGTTGGTTTCCTTACCTTGTAAGCAGTATGTGATTTAGGCGTGACATCAATCCATGCCTTGGTTTAGTTGCCCTGGCAATGTGTCCACATGCTAATCTTTTAGCGTTTGTGGCACAAACCCCAATCAAGTCATGGGACCGATATAATGTGTGAACTATCCCTTTAAGAGTCCATATTACTGCATGAATGCCTGCCCCCCCTCCTCGAAAAATGGTTATGTCACCGTTAAACCTATTTGTGCCAGCCCTACACACACAAACACTGTTACAACTGCTGCTGTTACGTCTGCTCCTTCTAAACCAACCCAGACTTCACAAATACACACTACATTGGAAGAGATGTTGATATCTTACACTTCAAGTGCCGAACACCAGCATGAAATTTATGCATGTAACCTGACTTACACAAAAGTCTCCTACTGACATCCATTCATGATTGACAAAGCCAGGCAGTGTTGCGTCACATGATAGGATCATTTCCATCCTCGGCCCACGGATTTAACGAGTTGGCACTTCTACAGGCAATAATAGAGTTCAGAGTTGTTAGCAGCTTCAAAAAAAATTAACTTTCCACACCTATGGGCTTGTTCAGTGGTTGGATGGTGCAAAATGGTGTTTATTAATTTAGCTTCAGGCCGGTTCAGAGAAAGGCTACAGCTAGAAGATAAAGAGAAGGAGAGGAAGAGGAGTTGGAGGAGAAAAGGAAATGTAACAGCAGCACCTCCAGACACTACAACACCTACCTGCTTGCAGACAAACTAAACCACATCTCCACATGCTCTTGTTAAAGCCTCCATTATACAAGACATCTGAACGTTCCCGAATGGAGATCGAGACCATACCCATTTCCATAAAATACCACCACATCAAGTTTTGGGAGCATGAGAGTTACAGATGATACATTTTCTGCACTATTTTGTGCAGCACCTGAACAAAAGGGGATACAAATATGGATATGCCGTCACACAGGCACCAGCGCACCAGCACACACACTTCGAGGGTTTAATAAGTGAAGCTACACTTGCAGTACAACCAGGCGCCGTGGCTTATGGAGTGGTCACAGGGAGCCCCAGACGTCACTTAGCCAAAGGTCACTGTTGATGGGACACTCTAGCAGCACATAAACATGCCACTTATAAACAGGTACACACACAGGCCAAATGCTACCTCACAGAGTATGTTGCATACAATTTTGCCAGGTGACAACACAGAGGACATAAACAGGGTACGCTTGCATGCACACACACAGACACACAACGTTATTCAATTGTGCAGGTGAGACACTCACTGGCATGCTAATGTGTTGATTGTGCAGTCTGATGAGGTCTGGAAACGTCAATGTTTAAAATATTGAACCGAAATAGCGATTGAGGAGTAAGTGTCTAGTGTTAGACTGGTGTCAGTCTAGACAGTTTAGTGCACACATGACTGTAAGTCGCTTTGGATAAAAGCGTCTGCTAAATGGCATATATTATTATTATTATAGTGCAGTTTGTCCATTCTACCTCAGAGGTTTAGTCATTGTCCCCCTGTTGAAGTATGTCTGCTGCTTTTAAACAGCTCCCATTGAAGAGGCTTGAGACCCTTGTCTAATGCTATGGTAAGCGCCACAGAACAACCTTTACAAGCTTCTGGATAGCTGAAATGCCTGTGACGGTTTTCTCCCGAGGAGACTAAATATGATAAGCGCAACATGAAAGGTAAAATGAAGGTTAAAAACAAGTGGACTTAAAAAAAAAAAATAAGGTTTTGCTGCTTATTTCAATGCCCTTCTGAGAACGGTACGCATGGCGGCGCATAGGCTCAGTTAATCTGTCTCTTTAATGGAGGGTAGGGACAGGGTTTCCGCCCTGCGACGAGCAGCACTAGAGATGTGAGCAGGAGTGTGTGTATTTTGCTACACTCTAGACTCTAAGAGTGCTCTGACTGGGCCATGTTCCATTCTATTACTGTCACACTGGTGGTAGGGGGCTGTGTCCCAGATCACACAACCACTGAAGCAAACCCACCCACTTGAGTGCACACAGCGGCTGTACAGGTGTGAGATATCTCCGTGTTGGACTGGGGATCTAAGGCAGAACATTTAGCGCTCTTCCACACTTAAAAACGACTATGCTCTCCCCTTGCTGGCTAGCAAGCAGATCAACAATGTGTGAGAGAGAGAGAGCAAGAGAGGGAGAAAGAGAAGTCCGAGAGGGGGGGGAAAGAGAGAAACGGAGAGAGAAAGAGTCAGACTGAACACAGCGACCATTCTTCAAGGGAGCTGCGCTGGAACAAGCAGTGCCAGCTGTGTGTGTTATAGTACTGTCGCTTTGTGCTCTGCTTTCTTACCCTCAGGGGAAACATCAGGGGTCTGGGCTGAGGTGATAAGTGCTGTGGGACACCGCCACAGTGCCGACACAAACAAACATGCTAACAAAACCATGCGCGCACGCACGCACACACATACACACACACACACACACACACACACGTATACACACATTCCCACACACCCCTGTGCGTAGATGTGCACCAACACACCAACTTATCCAACCCGTTTAGGAGGGTAAGCGGGCAGTTTGTAGAGTAAAGTCATACTTTAATATATAGCGTTATTATTTTACCCATTGTGAACCACCTGTGGAGCCTGCAGAGGAACCATGATTGTCCACAGACACACAACAGGACGGAGACATGTAAAGCGAGAAACATGGCTCAGAAAGTTGCCAATGGTTTGAAACAAAACCAAATTACAACACGCTCTGCAGTGGGGATAAAATGCTGTGGTTGTGATTTAACAGGACACACTGTCCTCTGTGTATGTGTGTGTGTGTGTAGACTCACCAGTTTCTTCCTCTTGTCCTGTTCTGTGGGAGGCTCCTCATCGTCAGTCAGCTTGGGTTCCTCGAAATGGCTCATCAACATACAGCTAGCAGAGAGAAACACACACACATAGTTTACATGTGGACAGACAGAAATGTACCAACACATACATGCACCCTACGCACGTACACATACATGCTAGCGCGCCACAGACAGACACATGTACAATGCGCCTACACATATGGCCCAACGATAGGCCCATGAATCATGCAGCCGTGTGATTGATAACGCAGTAGCGAATGTATCATAGACCTGGTGACTGTGATGAAGAGTCTTCGAGGGGAGAGAACCTTAGGGCATGACATCATCTAAAACCTATGATGCACTGACGACACTGCGGCATCACTCTCGTATATCATACACACCATATATCGCTGCATACACAAACATTCACACATTCATTCACATACATATTTATACAGGTGATTCTCATGAAACCAGTTTCAAACATGTCTATAGCAAATTGAGCTACAAAACCATGATGCATCTGCAAATATCAACTATCATTCTGAGGACTAAGATGTTTCGTTTTTGGCAAAGTGTCTTATTTTAAATACATTTTATCCCGAATCCTTAAAATTTTCACCCCAAATTGTCATTACCGAAATACATCCGGATTAAATTCTCTGGTATTTTTTAAATATAAAATGTTAAATTAGAAAAACCTAAAATGCATGAATGTTTGAAATGTTGTTTAACTCAGGCTTTAATTAGTGGCGCAACATAAAAACATATATTTGAAATTGATTACTTTTTTGGACCGTTACGGTAATGAGAACTTTGTGGAAATTGTGGTAAAATGCATAATATCTGATCGAAAAACATAATAATAATTATGAAACAGATAAGTACAGATCTAATCTCAGTGATCCAAGAGGAAATGTCGTAAAAGATGACACGATTTTTTGGGTCAAATGTCAGTTTTGTGAGAATGACCCACACGTGGATACGCACTCAGGCATACAAATAAACAAGCATGGTGGTGACAAATTACCCAGTAATCCCTCACTATTTGCGTCAACTTTTTTATTTCCACCAGTGTGTCCATTGATTGCATTTGCAAACAATACAAGCAAGAAACTTCCATTTGCTAGGATGCGCAGAGCTGATTCCTAACAACTTTCAACAACAGCCAAAATAACTTGAGGAGTTGAAGTGTGAACTCCGCATGCCAGTTTGCTGTCTGGGCGGGGATCGGTAGCGCTAGGGCTGCTATCCTGGGGGTAAACACTATTACGCTGTGCACCATTGTTCCCTGTGCCATTTCACGCACCATTAAATCCCCAGATTGGCACAGCCACAGAGAGATGTTATGTTGAACCAGCACACCTACTCCTTATGGGATTACATTACTTGATCAAACTTTCTCTTTAGGCTTCTGGGTTTGATGTCTTTCAGATTCCTACCGCCGATTCTTATTTCATGAAGGTGCCCTCAGATTCTAACCACAGACACCGTGGTTCTTGCTTTCTGTTTCTCACATTCACACAGTTTAAATGATCAGACTACATCCATGTTGCATCACATGTACTTCCATTTCTGTCATCAGTTCTACTGACTGTCGTTGTAGTCATGCAATGGGCAAGCGATGGTCAGAATGTGGTTGTGCTGTGGTCGTGTTGTGGTTGCGTTCAGGCCAGACGTACTCTTTGAGGGTTCCCGTGTCGGAGTCTTCTGTCATCACGTCATGCAGCGCCTCCACACAGATGTTGATGATGCCACAGAACTTCTCCTGGACCACACTAGAACACAAAAACTCACATTAAAAGACAAACTGCAACAACACACATTCGCAACAAACTGCAAAACAACAAAAACAAGAATATGAACAACAACCATTTAAGATACACTGGAATACAACAACAACAACAGAGTTAACACACAGAACATGTCCACACTGGGACACAATAAGAGACCGTTTCTTCTGGATCATCCAGTGTCCGGTATCAAACAGGTGGATCAATGGTCCCTTTGAGAATTGTGTGTGTTACCTCGTGGCTCAGCTGGTAGAGCATGGCACTTGCAACACCAGGGTTGTGGGTTTGATTCCCACGGAGGACAAATATGAAAATGTATGCACTCACTACTAAGTTGATACATATCAGAGCGTCTACTAAAATGTCAATTGCTTCAATAAAATAATGTTTGTACCCTGTGCTGCTACAATGCTGTGCTGTTGTCTTAGGTGTTTTGTCCTATAAATGTAATCCCAGCACCCGTCCCTGATGGAGGCCTTTTGCTTGGCCATCATTGTAAATAAGAATTTGTTCTTAACGGACTTGCCCAATTAAATAAAGGTTTTATTCATTGATGTAAATATAGCAATCGCCATCACACTGCCCTATCCCATCTGGACAAGAGGAACACCTATGTAAGAACGCTGTTAATTGACTACGGCTCAGCATTCAACACCATAGTACCCTCCGAGCTCATCATCAAACTGGAGGCCCTGTGTCTCAACCACGCCCTGTGCAATTGGGTCCTGGACTTCCCTTACGGGCCGCCCCCAGGTGGTGAAGGCAGGAAACATCTCCACTTCACTGACCCTCAACACTGGGGCCCCACAAGGGTGCATGCTCAGCCCTGTACTCCCTGTTCACCCACGCATCCAACTCAATCATAAAGTTTACAGGCGACACAACAGTAGTGGGCTTGATTACCAACAACGACGAGACAGCCTACAGGGAGGAGGTGAGGGCACTCGGAGTGTGGAAAACAACCTCTCACTCAACGACAACAAATCAAAGGAGATGATCGTGGACTTCAGGAAACAGCAGAGGGAGCACCCCCTATCCAAATCTACGGGACAGCAGTGGAGAAAGTGGAAAATGTTAAGCTCCTTGGCGTACACATCACAGACAAACTGAAATGGTGTTATGGGATTTTTATGAATGACTAAATTATGTATACATTTAGCTTAGAATTATAACTAAACAGAATACTTCTCTGTTACTATATGATTGTATGAATCTTATTATAATCATAATGCTAAATATAAGGTGTGTAGTTTTAGTCAAGAATTAGAACAGAAAATCCAGAATAGAATGGAGCTATCGTCAGACCGGCTGGAATACTGTGTTCCTTACAGGACATTCTGTCCCTACCCAGGGAGGGGAGAGACCTTGGGCTTGTAGTAGATTGTTTAACAGGTGGCAGACAATGTGAGAAGTGAACTATATTGCCATTGTATCTGAGAAGAGGGACATTTATGACGAAATGTGAGGTATATAGACCCATGTACAGGAAATGATAAGCAGAACGTTCCCGCGAATAAACATTTAACTATTGTACTATTGTAGACTGGGCCTCTGTCTGTCTGTCTATATTTATATCAGTATCTTACAAATCCTGATATAGCAGACTGAGTAATTACAATTGAATTGGTTAATGAACCACGAGAACAAAATTCTCATGACAAATGGTCCACAAACTTTTACAGATGTATAATCGAGAGCATCCTGTAGGGCTGTATCACAGCCTGGTACGGCAACTGCACCGCCCTTAACCGCAAGGCTCTCCAGAGGGTGGTGGGGTCTACACAAAGCATCACCGGGGGCAAACTACCCGCCCTCCATGACACCTACAGTCCTCGATGTCACAGGAAGGCCAAAAAGATCATCAAGGACAACAACCACCGAGCCACTGCCTGTTCCCAACGCTACCATCCAGAAGGCGAGGTCAGTACAGGTGCATCAAAGCTGGGACCGAGAGACTGAAGTACAGCTTCTATCTCAAGGCCATCAGACTGTTAAACACCAATCACTAAATCAGAGTGGCTGCTGCCTACATTGAGACCAATCACTAGCCACTTTAATAAATGGATCACTATTCACTTTAAATAATGTTACTTTAATCATGCTTAAATATCCTACATAACTCATATCATATGTATATACTGTATTTTACACCATCTATTTCACCTTGCCTATGCTGTTCAGCCATCACTCATCCATATATTTACATGTACATATTCTAATTCACCCCTTTAGATTTGTGTGTATTCGGTAGTTGAGAAATTGTTAGATTTCTTGTTAGATATTACTGTACTGTGGAATTAGAAACACAAGCATTTCGCTACGCTCACATTAACATCTGCCAACCATGTGTATATGATCGATAACTTTTGATTTGTCCCAGAGTCTGTTTGGGCTATTTATTTCTTGACAAGCTGACTAATATATAGTATAGGATAGTAGATTATGATAGTAGATTGACATAGGCTAGTGAGTAGGATAGTAGATTGACATAGGCTAGTGATGTTGCTGTTTGTTACTCGTCTTGTTGGCTGAGGAAAAGTAAATGGACAGCTATTCAAAGTGCACATAGTTTCATTTATTCATTTAAACATTTAAGAAAAACAAGCACCACACAAAACTTGAAAAAGCCATACAATCCACATGCGTAAAATCATTGAGGATAATACAAAGTCTGGGACTTTTTTTCCATTATGGTCCTCAGAATTTGGTAAGAAGGAACACACATTGTTGCGTCCTCGACTTGGATGTTCTGTTAATGATAATTCAAAGGTGAAAAAAAAACACCTATTTAGGCGAGGTGCTGGCTAGCGGAGTAGAACACTAGAAAAATTAAAAAGGAGAGCAGCACACTCTAGGAGCTCAGATGCAATAATTTAATAACCTAATATCCAACGTTTCAACCGATAAACTGTCTTCACATCAGGATGAATAATTACCATAATCTAAATGTGATTTCTGTCATTCTGAGCACCTTGGGTGGATGATCTAATCAGCTGACGCACCCCAATGCATATGGGTCTGGCAGATTTCTCCAATGTCCGGTAAATTCAAATGTTGCTGATCAAATATCCAGTGCCACATTTTCCTAACGCGAAACGATATTGGCACCATGTGTGTGCAAAACATGTACAAGAGCATTCGGAAAGTATTCAGACACCTTGACCTTTTCCACATTTTGTTACATTACAGCCTTATTCAAACATTGATTTAACAAATACAAATCTCAATCTACACACAATACCGGTGATGACGAAGCAAAAACAGGTTTAGAAATGTTTGAAAATGTATAAAAATTAAACTGAAATACTTTATTTACATAAGTATTTAGAAATTGAGTTCAGGTGCATCCAGTTTCCATTGATCATCCTTGAGATGTTTCAACAATTTGATTGGAGTCCACCTGTGGTAAATTCAATTCATTGGATATGATTTGGAAAGGCACACATCTGTTTATATAAGGTCCCACAGTTGACAGTGCATGCCAGAGCAAAAACCAAGCCATGAGGTCGAGGGAATTATCCGCCGAGCTCCGAGACAGGATTGTGTCGAGGCACAGAACTGGGGAAGGGTACCAAAAAATATCTGCGGCAATGAAGTTCCCCAAGAAAGCAGTGGCCTCCATCATTCTTACATGGAAGAAGTTTGGAATCACCAAGACTCTTCCTAGAGCTGGCCACCCTGCCAAACAGAGCAATCAGGGGAGAAGGGCCTTGGTCAGGGAGGTGACCAAGAACCTGATGGTCACTGTGACAGAGCTCCAGAGTTCCTTTGTGGAGATGGGAGAACCTTCCAGAAGGACAACCATCTGTGCAGCACTCCACCAATCAGGCCTGCATGGAGATGGCCAGACGGAAGCCACTCTTCAGTAAAAAGACACATGTCAGTCAGCTTTGAGTTTGCCAAAAGGCACCTAAAGGACTGACCATGAGAAAAAAATGTATCTGATTTAATGAAAGCAAGATTGAACTCTTTGGCCTGAATCCCAAGCGTCACACCTCGAGGAAACCGGGCACCATCCCTACGGTGAAGCATGGTGCTGGCAGCATCCTGCGGTGGGGATGTTTTTCAGCTACAGGGACCAGGAGACTAGTCAGGATCGAGGCCCAGAGTGCTCAGGGCCTCAGACTGGGGCGAAGGTTCCCCGCCCAACAGGACAATGATCCTATACACAGCCAAGACAATGAAGAGTGGTTTCAGGACAAGTCTCTGAATGTCCTTGAGTGGCCCAGCCAAAACCCGAACTTGAATCCGAGCGAACATCTCAGGAGAGACCAGAAAATATCTGTGCAGCGATGCTCCCCATTCAACCTGACAGAACTTGAGAGGATCTGCAGAAAATTATGTGCGAAACTCCCCAAATACAGGTGTGCCAAGCTTATAGCGTCATACCCAAGAATACTCGAGGCTGTAATCACTGCAAAAGGTGCTTCAATAAAGTACTGAGTAAAGGGTCTGAATACTTATGTAAATGCTATATTTAGGTTCATTATTATTATAATTTTTTATACAATAAAAAAAAAAAATGTTTCTTTGTCATTTTGGTGTATTGTGAGTAGATTGATGAGAAAAAACGTCACAAATTGAATCACTTTTAGAATAAGGCTGTAATGTACCAAAATGTAGAAAAAGTCAAGGGGTCTGAATACTTTCTGAGTGCACTGTATGTGTGAAAACACGTGAATGTCTACATGGAGAGAAGTGACATCCCCGGGGACATACAGTATCAGTCAAAGGTTTGGACCTACTCATTAAAAAGGGTTTTCCTGTATTTTTAAAAACTATTTTCTACATTGTTGAATACTAGTGAAGACATCAAAACTATGAAATACACACATGGAATCATGTAGTAACCATCAAATTGTTAGACAAATCAAAATATATTTTATATTTGAGATTTTTCAAAGTAGACAGACACCCTTTGCCTTGATGACAGCGTTGCACACTCTAGACATTCTCTCAACCAGCTTCATGTGGTGGCAGGTAGCCTAGTGATTAGAGAGTTAGACTAGTAACCGAAAAGTTGCAAGATCGAATCCCCGAGCTGACAAGGTAAATATCTGTCGTTCTTCCCCTGAACAAGGCAGTTAACCCACTGTTCCAAGGCCGACTTTGAAAATAAGAATTTGTTCTGAACTGACTTGCCTAGATAAATAAAGGTAAGTAAAAAAAGAAAAGAGGAATACTTTTCTAAGTCTTGAAGGACTTCCCACCTATGCGGAGCCCTTGCTGGCTGCTTTTCCTTCACTCCGCGTCCAACTGATGCCAAACCATCTCAATTGGGTTGAGGTCGGGTGATTGTGGAGGCCGTGTCATCTGATGCAGCACTCCATCACTCTCCTTCTTGGTCAAATAGCCCTTACACAGCCTGGAGGTTGGTTTTGGGTCAATGTCATGTTGAAAAACAAACCACACATACGGAGATCATCTATTCACCTATTCTGCGTCTCACAAAGACATGACAGTTGGAACCAAAAATCTCAAATTTGGACTCATCAGACCAAAAGGACAGATTTTCCAACAGTCTAATGTCCATTGCTTGTGTTTCTTGGCACAAGCTTGTCTCTTCTTCTTATTGGTGTCCTTTAGTAGTGCTTTCTTTGCAGCAATTTGACCATGAAGGCCTGATTCACACAGTCTCCTCTGAACAGTTGATGTTGAGATGTGTCTGTTACTTGAACTCTGTGAAGCATTTATTTGTGCTGCAATCTGAGGCGACGTTAACTCGAATGTACTTTTCAGCAGCGGTAACAGGGTCTTCCTTTCCTGTGGCGGTCCTCATGAGAGACAGTCATCACAGCACTTGATGGTTTTTGCAACGGCACTTGAAGAAACTTTCAAAGTTATTGATATTTTCCAGATTGACTGACTTTCGTGAAAAAAGTAATGCTGTTGTTTTTCTTTGCTTATTTGAGCTGTTCTTGCTGTAATAGGGACCTGGTCTTTTACCAAACAGAGCCATCTTCTGTATACCGCCTCTACATTGTCACAACACAGCTGAATAACTCAAACGCATTAAGGAGGAAAGAAATTCCACAAATTAACAGGAACACCTGTTAATTGAAATGCATTCTAGGTGACTACGTCATGAAGCTGGTTGAGGGAATACCAAGAGTGTGCAAATCTGTCATCAAGGAAAAGGGTGGCTACTTTGAATAAACTCAAAAATAAAACATATTTGGTTACTACTGTACATGTTTCCATATGTGTTATTTCATAGTTTAAGTCTTCACTATTATTCTACAAGGTAGAAAATAGTAAAAAAAAAAAAACTTGAATAAGTAGGTGTGTCCAACAGACAACCCTGGAGCAAAGGTTCAAAGAACATATTTTTACATTACATTTAAGTCATTTAGCAGACGCTCTTATCCAGAGCGACTTACAAATTGGTGCATTCACCTTATGACATCCAGTGGAACAGTCACTTTACAATAGTGCATCTAAATCTTAAAGGGGGGGGGGGGGGGGGGGGCACATCACGTTGGGCCTCAACTTCCACTACAACACACATTGCTCCCCTTGTGTGTCACGTCTATGGTGTGTCGCGTCTATGTTCGCCCTCACCTATTCACTTTCTCGCTCATACCATTTCTAGCCACATATTCCACTTTTCTCTTTCCCCCTCGCCCTCCCCATTGGTCTTTCTACCTGCTTTTTCTTCTTCTCTGTCTGTCTGTCGGTGTCAGTCTGTCTGTCGTTTTCACTCATCTAACACTCACCTACTTTGGTTTCCAAGAACCCAATACTTGGCAGGCATAAAAACACATAGGCCTATTGTGAAATTGCAGTATTTCCTCCCTCTACGAATTAACGAAGGGAATGAAGAGAACATCTCTCTAAGATCCAAGACCTGCTCCAGTCTACACACTACACATGTACTAGGCCATTCATTAGATTGGATAATATTATCTATGGTTCAAATGCTAATAACACAGTCCGAGAAAGCAAAATGCCTCACAAAAGTTGAGTGCCCCTAACATTCTAAAACACACCTCTATCGACTTTCCAGTGCTGTGTATGAAAGGGATAATAATGAAATAATAAATTACTAATAAGCCTTCAGCGGTCTAAAATGGGGGCTATAATAATAAAACGCCATTTAGCAGACACTTTGATCCAAAGCGACTTACAGTCATTGGTGCATACATTTTACGTGTGGGTAGTCCCAGGAATCGAACCCACTACCCTGGCATTGCAAGCGCCATGCTATACCAAGTGAGCTAGATGACCACAAAGCTGGGTGTGAGTAGTGAAGGCCAAGCTTGTATTTCAGACATTGATTTGGAGAGACAGGAAAGTCGATTCCATTCTAGTGACAGGGATTTAAGTTTGGCTGGAGAGAGCAGATGGGATGGAGAGAGGTAAAGTGACTTCATTGATTATCCATGTGTAGTAATCTGTAGAGTGTATGTGTAGATTGATATTGGATTGGGAAGGAGTTGGGCAAAACCATTTATTTGGGATTTGATGGTACTTTAACTGTATGCCTTTTCACGAGGCACAATGATTGTACCTCGACATCTGCTGAAGTACGTGTAAAAAAAAAAAATGTAGGGTGGAAAATTCTTGCTAAACTAGCCCACTGGTAGTGCTTTATTTGACAGTCATGTTTCAGTGGTAACATCATGTTATTACTGTATGTTAGGTGGCAACCATGGTTACTATCTTGGAGGGGAGAGAGACCGGGAGACATGAAGTGAGAGAGGGAAAAGACAGTGGACAAGAAAGAGAGGGTGAAAGAAGATAAGATAAGAAAATTCCGCAAATAATACATATTAGAAAGCAGGGAATGAGAGGGCAGTGATTGAAAAGGAGAGGACAGAGAGACACATTTTCTCTAACGTGGTGAAAGCCGATGGGGAAGACAAGGCCCAGCCACCGTTTGATAGCTCAGCTCAGTGCAAAGCTATAATCTATCAGTGCTCGACTTTGGCAGGAGCTCATCTGAGCGGCGTGCCGGCACCTAAAATCTCCTGCTGCTTAAGCGCCTTTTACTCCTGCACCTAAATATAAACCGGCCGGCACCTATTTCAGACCAAGTCAAGCACTACAATCTATTAAACACCCGAGGACACATTCACCAGAGTTGGTTACGTGTTGGACGTTCAAGCCGTCCCAGTTGTCTGCATGTCATCCTACGTTTTATTTATTCATAGGTTCCAACAGTTCATATAGGTTGAATTATTGAGGGCACACATCTGTGGGTATATATAGCTGGCTGGTTCCAGTTCAACCTCAAGCCCCATTCCCTAGCAAGCTAGCCATATCTCACAAGTTATATGCTAGCTAACTAGCTTACCAACTAACGTCATCTCACGAAATAGCTTCCTAACTGACTAACAAATATTAGCTAACTAACCAATTATCTAACTAAATAACAGATCTGAAAGGACTATTGCTGTCAAAACTACACTTCCTTCAGAAAGCTGAGGATACAGAAGTTCAGTTACTTTGAAGTTTCCCCATTGAACACCCAATGCCTAGCAAAAAGGCATTTCATAGGTTGGCCATACCAATGGAACGAAACGAGAACGGGAAAATAACTTGAGATAAAGAGGGCAGTGGAGCTTCAAACTCAGCGTCAAACTTGTGAGTGGATGGATAGTCGAGACAAAGATAGACCACAGCCTGTCGTTTCTAATGGGAGCAAATGAATCCTAGTGGGCAGAGCCGAGCGATCCTATTGGTGCATTTTAGCGTGTATTAGCATACTTTCGTTAGGGAATGCCTACTCTAAAGCGCACATGTGCAATAACTCAATTCGCCCTTGCACTCCTACACAACGCAATTTATTAAAACATTGGCAAAGGATTAAGTCAAGAGAGCCAAGGCAGAGATCAAATGCTTCATTGATGAAAAAATAAGCAGACAAAATACATCTCTCTCCATCTTCTCCCACTACCGGCCACTGGGCTTCCTCTCATCACCATATTTTGTGGTGAGTAGAAATGCCAACCGGAAAATGTATACATCTGGTGAAATATCTGGCTCATTGTTCGATTTGTGATCGAGCCGGCCGGAGTAAAAGTCAGCCAATATGCTTTATTTTGTAGAATGAGTAGCCTTTTCATACTCTTGACAAAATGTCTGTCAATAGCTGGTTGTACATATGCTGTCGTTTGCCATAGTAATGTACAGCTACTCCTTTGGTACAACATTTCTACCCTCAAGTCTAAACATGCATTGCTGTTTCCATATTAACATTGAAATTATTGCTTGCATCAATGGCTAAGAGAAAACAACCACATTGAAAGAAGCCTCAAACTGCAAATCTTAAAAACAGACAATAGACTAAAGAAAAACTGTTCTGATGCCACCTCACAGAACAGTCTGAACAAGGTGCATGAAAAGTAGAGCCAAACAATTATACAAATGACATTTAGACACTTTTGGAGGACTACATCTTAAGCCAACAGACAAACTTGTCTCGGATACTTTCCTATTTCCAGTCATGCATTTAATAACATTTTAATACTTTAATAACCTTGCTGTGTAACACGCACTATTGGACACCCCTACCCTGAATCTCCTTGATATTAGTGTCAGGCTTGGCTGTCATGGCAACCGATTGAAGTAGGCGTCCGGCATCATATTAAAGATCTCTTATCACAAGTGAGGCTTGTGTCAGTTCGAATTCCGTTCTGCTCGACACCTCGCTCGTGATTACTTACCAATGGGTGTCACCCCACCTCCATTCCAGAGGAGATAAAAACATGGACGTGTCAGGGAAGCCAAAGAGTGTCCCCGAGGAGCAAGGAAAGACACATTCTTACTGTATGTAGCTAGTTGCAATGCTTCCTGGTGCTAGGGTCAGGCAGGGGATTTTTTCCCCTCCGTTAATACTTTAACAGTGTCATCCATCTATGAGGTATATCAGTGTCATTCCAAGAAACTTGCGGTTTTGTACATTTCTGGTTCTGTGGTGGAATTTGGGTTGATTTGATTGAACTCAGCCTGTATTTTTTAATGCATTCTGTGACTTGAGGACGTTCCCAACTGGGAAACTTCTATCTCCCTCTTGAGATCTCAAACAAACAAAAGCAACAGTATAAATGCCACAATTGAGTAACTTATTAAGAACTGATTCTCTCTTTAGCTGTTTGGCCACATTGAATCAGCAAAGCAGTAACTCATTCACTTTAGTTTCATTGTAATGCTATACAATCCTTGTAGTTCCACACATATGTCTGGAAGATTGGCATGCCAATTTACCAGGTCAAACAAAATACAAATGACCATGGCACTCTTCCATGAAACTGACCACGCAAGTTATGCATGCTAGGTAGAGGATATAATAACCTAAAAGCTAGGATTCCAAAATGTGTACTTTACTTATTAAAAGACTTGCAAAAGTCCTTTTTAAACTTGACTAAGTAGGTGATAATCCTATGACCAAAAACAGGAGGACCAAATGGCCAATAAGATATCCTCTGCTGATAAGGAATAAAAGCTACATTTCCTTCAATGGCTTAGAGACTAACACAAACCCATTGATAAACAACCCCCCCCCTTTTTTTTTTACAGTGAAAGAAATAGTGATGGATGGACTGAATAAGTATTTCACTGTTGGTCTACAGCCAGCACACCTGTTGTTTACGAAGCATGTGACGAATAAAAATGGATTTACGATTAATCTTTTGTTGAATAGTTTATGGTGAGCTAAATGCTCACTTTTAAAAGAAAATGAAGGGGGAGTGGTACCCCACTCAGACCAACACCTCTCTCGCCTCTTCAAACCAGAACACTGATTTACATTCAGTGACAGAAAATAAACTAGTCATCCAACATCATTATCATAAGATAGGACAAGAGGAGGCTGCAAAATTAAACAAATCATTGAAATGTAAGTGGCAAGGAACAGTTAGTGAGTGGAATAATTGCATATTAAAAGGAGACGGAGTAGTTACCTGAAGCCACTGTGTTATCAGATATTTACATTAAATTACTGGCAAAGCAGAAGCTGTTATCCCGATCTGACACACACGACAGTCAATTTACACAAAACAGTTTTTGTTTTTTTTATTCTCCATTTATTTATTTATGGATTGCACTGACTAGGTCGTTGTGGATAAAAGCATCTGCTAAATAAGGGTTTCCCAAACTTAGCCATTGTAGTAGTTGGAATTCGGTTCAATCGCAGTGGATCGAATCATGTGGATCAAAATAATCATTTGTGAAATCGCGAACAGGCGGCTAATTGTTTGGGAAAAAATACTTTGTTTTGGATTATGTGGTTGCAAAACTTGTTTTGTAGATACTTCAAGTTGGGCATTCAATTTAGGAGATATTGCAACTCAATAGATACTAGTCAACCTGCAAAGTAAACACGACTAAGGTAAGAAAAATATGACTAAACTACGTTCTTCAGCTGTCTAACAATATTTGTATGGTAGTTGGAGATGTTGTTAAATGTATAATTCAAGCTGAATAGGAGCTTAAGCAGTTTATTAAGAATAGGTCTGATTACTTTAGTAGAACGATATATATTTCAGCTAGGTCATCAATTGTATAAAAAAATAATTTAAAAAAATAATAATAATTGCAGAATATGCCTCTGCAAAATGAAAAACTGTGGTCTCGGTAACTAATTTCAAAACCGTTATACCAAAAGTCTAACATCTTTGGGTATGGCTGATAGGTGTATTTGCTTGCTCACCACAAAAAAATGAAATCCATTAAACAGTAAATCAACAGTATGGCCTAGTACTGTCACCGTACGATTCGATTGAGGTGACGTCTACAGAATTCATCAAACTATAGCATTTCAGCTGTGACTGTGTGAAATAGCGGTTAGGTGGTAATTTGGAGATGCAACACAGCCAGCAAAGGCTGTCATATCCAATTGCTGGACAAAAGAACTCCCACTTGCCTACAGTATGATTGTCACACCAAAACAAAAGAAAACTCAAGTCCCAGAATCTGGATAAGGAATTTACAACCATACAACACAAGACTTACAAAGGAGAAGTTAATTCTGAATCCTTTGAAAAGTTCAATAATATGCTTTACCTCCCACTTGGCTATCTGCCACGGTATAATAATTTCAGTGCTTGTAATTCAGCGCTCATTGTCTGGCTCACATAAAAGACAAGAAAATAGAATATCAAATGAAATATTTATCGACCAACAGTTGTAAACAAATATTTGTAGTCTTAGTAAGTCCTGAGACGTATACACAAAGCTCCTGCTCCAGCTGTTAGGATACAACCATAATGTCAAACCTATGGCACCACCCACCATCAATACCTTAGCACACTTAGTTTGTCGACATTTTGAGTCAAGTTGATCAATGTCTCGACAAAGCAGTAACAGATTTTGCTTTCAGGATGAGGGTCATCCTGAATCGACCCTGGCAATGTTTGCACTCTCTGTGGCGTCAGAGAGAGGTGTGAGTGACCCTTTTAGATTAGAGCCAGGGAGATGTTTTTTGATCCAGCCCAGACTTAAATCCTATCGAACAGCTATAATCCAATGGTCATCCTCTCTCTCTCACACATACTAGCATTTCATATTTTAAATGGTATTTTACTAAATGTTCCATCTCAAGAAAAAACAAGACATTTTATGAGCCCGAGCCCAAATGATTGTGCTGGTCGCCTATAATATACAGTGCATTCGGAAACAATTCAGGCCCCTTCCCCTTTTCCACATTTTGTTACTTATAGACTCCAAAATGACAAAAAAAGTTCCAAATGTTTATAAAAATATTTAAAAAAAAACTTACATAAGTATTCAGACCCTTTGCTATGAGACTCGAAATTGAGCTCAGGTGAATCCTGTTTCCATTGATCATCCTTGAGATGTTTCTACAACTTGGAGTCCACATGTGGTAAATTCAAATTGGTTGGACATGATTTGGAAAGGCACACGTCTATATAAAAGGGTCCCACAGCTGACATTGCATGTCAGAGCAAAACCCAACCATGAGGTCGAAGGAATTGTCCGTAGAGCTCAGAGACAGGATTGTGTCGAGGCGCAGACCTTGGGAAGGGTACCAAAACATTTCTGCAGCATTGAAAGGATAAGCACCTTGGTCTGGGAGGTGACCAAGAACCCGAGTCACTCTGACAGAGCTCTAGAGTTCCTCTGTAGAGATGGGAGAACCTTCCAGAAGGACAACCATCTCTGCAGGACTCCACCAAGCAGGCCTTTATGGTAGTAGTCAGACGGAAGCCACTCCTCAGTAAAAGGCACATGACAGCCCGCTTGGAGTTAAAAATGCACCTAAAGAACTCCATGACCTTGAGAAACAAGATTCTCTGGTCTGATGAAACCAAGATTGAACTATTTGTCCTGAATGCCAAGCATCACGTCTGGAGGAAACCTGGCACCATCTATACGGTGAAGCATGTGCCAGCAGCATACCACCCTACCTGCCAGCAGCATACCACCCAGCAGCATACCACCCTGCATCCTACTGCTGGCTTGCTTCTGAAGCTAAGCAGGGTTAGCCCTGGTCAGTCCCTGGATGGGAGACCTGTTGCTGTAAATGAGAATATGTTCTCAGTCAACTGACCTGGTAAAATAAGGGTAAAATAATGGTCTCCCAGCGGCTGAGACTGGGAGACTAGTAAGGATCAAGGGAAAGATGAATGGCACAAAGCACAGAGAGATCTTCGATCAAATTGATCAGAAATACAGTTGTTAATTTGTAAATGACTATTGTAGCTGGAAATGTAATATTTTTCACCTTCCAAAAGGACCCTAAGCACAAATGGCTTCGGGACAATTTAATCAATTTCAGAATAAGGCAGTAACAAAATGTTGAAAAGGGCAAGGAGACTGAACACACTGTATAGGCTACCTCACATTACACATGACATAAAATCAAATATATGTAGTAGCTCTTGGGTAAACAAATTAATCTATCTCCAGTAGTCTAATCTTTTTTTGAGTGTGGACTGTATTACTGTACTGCAATTTGTTTGGGGGCGGCAGGTAGCCTAGTGGTTAAAGCGTTGGACTTGTAACCGAAAGGTTGTAAGATCAAATCCCGCAGCTGACAAGGTAATAATCTTGTCGTTCTGCCCCTGAACAAGGCAGTTAACCCACTGTTAATTTTCGAGGTCTCCCCTTACACTTCGCAGTGACATAAACAACCGTTCAAAAGTGTGGGGTCACTTACAAATGTCCTTGTTTTTGAAAGAAAAGCAAATTTTTTGTCCATTAAAATAACATCAAATTGATCAGATTTACAGTGTAGACATTGTTAATGTTGTAAATGACTATTGTAGCTGGAAATGTAATATTTTTTTTAATTAATGGAATATCTACATAGGTGTACAGGGGCCCATTATCAGCAACCATCACTCCTGTGTTCCAATGGTATGTTGTTGACATCTGTCTGGTGAGTAGGCCAAGGCTTAATGATTCTGATGAAAATACGCTCAGCCTTCATCAAACTAACATTTTTTGCATAGTTTCAGTGTGGAACCTGTCTTTGTTTAGGGGGGTAAATAGCCTAGGCTAACAAATTCTAAATGACACTAGCAGTTCCTAAAGTGGGGTCGTCACTAACGTTGGTTACCACAGCCACAGATTCATAAACGCTGCCTGTTTCTACAATTTTTCTTCGTAAAATCAAATTTTAAACTTAACCACATTGCTAACCTTTTTTATATTGAATTAATTTTGGGCAACAGATATATACAACAAAATGAACAATGTGGACCAAGAGGATATAACTTGAAAGTATTCATTAAAACACTTATCTCCAAAGTGGTCCTCGAAGGTAAAAAATAACTAACACATAATGATTAAAAGACAAGACAAAATTACAAACAACCATATATACATTCATTACATTGTCATCCTAAAAAGTAGAACTATTCACTGCACTTCTCCCTAACCTTAAAAATCAAACATACTCATTTCACATTAAAACAATCTAGTGATCGCACATCATACCGATCCTTCAAATAAATACAACTGACCAGCAGTAGGGGGCACAAGGGGCAATGGAGTGGTTTCCCTTACTTAGACAACCTTGTCCGAATGAAAAACTTTGCCCGCATTTTAAAGCTATTTTTACTTTTTATTCGCTTCATCTCCAAGGGAAGGCTATTCCAAATGTCTGTATGTAAAAACGCGCTCCTCGCAGTACTGTTTACTCTTATGCCTAAACCCTAAACTTAAATTAAGACAAAAAAGCACGTTTACTTTCATACATTTTTACAATACAGCCAATATTGACTTACCGGCTGTGGTAATTAGTGACAACCGCAAAGTAGCCTAAGCAAAAATGACATTGTCAGGAAAAAACATTTTCCTACTTCAGTTAACCAGTCCATTTTGAATTTGAGATAAACCTCAATTTGGCAAGGAATATAGCTTGTGTATCCCATCAGTTAGAGACGTTTTTATAGGCATTTATTTATGTAGGTGTACACAGCACGTGTGTGTAGAGGGAGCTGTCAGAACGCAATTGAGTGAGTGAGTGAGACATTAAGGGAGCAGAACTGTGCGATGCTTGGATTGGTTTCTTTTTTGTTGTGTCCCGCAATTGCACACACACTGATTTAAAGCAGCTATATTCAAGTAATAGGCTGTTTTTAAAACTCTGCACTGCAATAAAAAAAAAAATCTTGACAATAACTTTTTTGTCAAAAGAAAAAAAGTTAACGTGAGATACATGCATTGTGAATTGTGCTCCATGCTGAGATGTTGCTGTCTGTGATTGATCATGCAGATAGCAGTGAGAAGGCAATAGAGCAGACAGATTTAGACAAAGCATATAAATGAACCGTTAACATCATGCTGTTCAGAAAAATAATTTACCAGTTTCTTGCAGTTATTTTGTCTCTGCGTACAGTTTGAAGTTGCTAACTAGTAGATTACCATAGCATGCTAGTAGATACCATAGACTTCCAGACATTGCACTAACACTAGTTAGCATTGGCTAGTGAAACTACTTCTAACTTTCTTCATGCTGGATGCAGAGACAAAAATTGTATATATGACTCCGTTGAAAAAGATGAAGGCCTCATTGCAAATATTCTAGGGTATCACTTTAAACTAAAACCAGATATAAAGTATGTATAAAAGACAATGGAGCTACAGTTGAAGTCGGAAGTTTACATACACCTTAGACAAATACATTTAAATTCAGTTTTCACAATTCCTGACATTTAATCCTCGTAAAAATTCCCTGTCATAGGTCAGTTAGGATCACCACTTTATTTTAAGAATGTGAAATAATAGTATAAAGAATGATTTATTTCAGATTTTATTTATTTCATCATATTCCCAGTGGGTCAGACGTTTACATACACGCAATTAGCATTTGGTAGCATTGCCTTTAAATTGTTTAACTTGGGTCAAACGTTTTGGGTAGCTTACCACAATAAGTTGGGTGAACTTTGGCCCATTCCCCCTGACAGAGCTGGTGTAACGGAGTCAGGTTTGTAGGCCTCCTGGCTCGCACATGCTTTTCAGTTCTGCCCACAAATGTTCTATAGGATTGAAGTCAGGGCTTTGTGATGGCCACTCCAATACCTTGACTTTGTTGTCCTTAAGCCATTTTGCCACAACTTTGGAAGTATGCTTGGGGTCATTGTCCATTTGGAAGACCCATTTGCGACCAAGCTTTAACTGATGTCTTGAGATGTTGCTTCAATATAGCCACATCATTTTCTTTCTTCAGGATGCCTTCTACACCTGCATTGCTTGCTGTTTGGGGTTTTAGGCTGGGTTTCTGTACAGCACTTTGAGATATCAGGTGATGTACGAAGGGCTATATAAATAAATTTGATTTGATTATTTTGTGAAGTGCACCAGTCCCATCCTGCAGCAAAACACCCCCACAACATGATGCTGCCACGTCATGTTGAAAACAAATGATAGTCCCACTAAGCCCAAACTAGATGGGATGAAGTATCGCTGCAGAATGCTGTGGTAGCCATGATGGTTTATCGTGCCTTGAATTCTAAATAAATAACTGACAGTGTCACCAGCAAAGCACCCCTACACCAAAACACCTCCTCCATGCCTCACGGTGGAAACCACACATGCAGAGATCATCTGTTCAACTATTCTGCGTCTCACAAAGACACGGTGGTTGGAACCAAAAATCTCAAATTTGGAGTTCAGACCAAAAGGACAGATTTCCAACAGTCTAATGTCCATTTCTCGCATGTCTTGGCCCAAGCAAGTCTTATTTTTGGTGTCCTTTAGTAGTGCTTTCTTTGCAGCAATTCGACCATGAAGGCCTGATTCACACAGTCTCATCTGAACAGTTGATGGTAACATGTGTCTGTTTATTTGGGATGCAATTTCTGAGGCTGGTAACTCTAATGAACTTATCCTCTCAGCAGCAGAGGTAACTCTGGGTCTTCCATTCCTGTGGCAGTCCTCATGAGAGCCAGTTTCATCATAGCGATTGATGGTTTTTGCGACTGCACTTGAAGAAACTTTCAAAGTTCTAGATATTTTCCGGATTGACTGACCTTTATGTCTTAAAGTAATGACGGACTGTCGTTTCTCTTTGATTATTTGAGCTGTTCTTGCCACAATATGGACTTGGTCTTTTACCAAATATTCTGTACACCTCCTACCTTGTCACAGCACAACTGATTGGCTCAAATGTATTAAGAAGGAAATCAATTCCACAAATTAAATTTTAAGAACTGTTCATTGAAACGCATTCCAGGTGACTACATCAAGGTTGAGAGAATGCCAAGAGTGTGCAAAGCTGTCATCAAGGCAAAGAGTGAATATTTGAAGAATCTCAAAATTAAAATATATTTTGATTGGTTTAAAACTGTTTTGGTTACTACATGATTTCATATGTGTTATGTAATAGTTTGATGTCGTCACTATTATTCTACAATGCATAAATAGCAAAAATAAAATAAAACCTTGAATGAGTATGTGTTCTAAAACTTTTGACCGGTATTTATATATATATATTTTTTACACTGTTTGGACATAGGCGGCCCAAAAAACACTTTAGCGTCCAGCCCAATACATTTCTATGCAGAAAAAACGCTGGTGTGTGTGCCTACCTGTGTTTTTTTGTCAGCCAATGGGAGTCAGGGTATGGAAATAAAGAGAGCTGAAACGCTCCAACTAATTTGCTAGGTGTGTCCTCACCTGTTGTCTGACGGTAAGAGGGAGAGCAGAGCCAGAGACGACAGTTTCCTCCTCTCCGGCTGTGTGATGTTGTCCATGCGGTCAACCCACATCTCTATCACACCACCTAACAACTGGCCAATCTGGGAGAAAGTGAGAAAGAAAGGGAGAGAGAGCAAGAGAGAGAGAGAACAAGAACACAAGGTTCAAGCATATCAGTCATCTGAAATGGCCTCTGTCTTTCAAAGTCACAGAAAAGAAGTGGACAGGTGAAAGCATAACAGCTATTAGTCTTCATCCACAATGCTCTCACCTATTTTGTCACATCAGTACTGATGGAAGAGTAGAGCTTATGAGATACACCCTACTGTATACAGTGCATTAGGAAAGTATTCAGACCCCTTAACTTTTTCCACATATTGTAAAGTTTCAGCCTTATTCTAAAATTGATTAAATAAAATAATGTCCTCAATCTACACACATTACCACATAATGACAAAGCGAAACAGGTTTTTAGAAATGTTCTCAAATAAAAAAATTGATATACAAAAATACCTTAATTACATCAGCATTCAGACCCTTTGCTATGAGACTCGAAATTGAGCCCCGGTGAATCATATTTCCATTAATCATCCTTGAGATGTTTCTACAACTTGATTGGAGTCCACCAGTGGTAAATTAAATTGATGGACATGATTAGGAAAGACACACACCTGTCTATATAAAGTCCCCACAGTTGACAGTGCATGTCAGAACAAAATCCAAGTATTGAGGTTTAAAGGAATTGTCTGTGAGCTATGGGACAGGTTTGTCAGGACAATGACCCTAAGCAAACAGCCAAGACAATGCAGGAGTGGCTACAGGACAAGTCTCTGAATGTCCTTGAGTGGCTCAGCCAGAGCTCGGACTTGAACTGGATCGAACATCTCTGGAGATACTTGAAATGAAAATAGATGTGCAGCGACACTCTCCATCCAACCTGACAGAGGTTGAGAGGATCTGCAGAGAAGAATGAGAGAAACTCCCCAAATACAGGTGTGCCAAACTTGTAGTGTCATACCCAAGAAGACGAGGCTGTAATCACTGTCAAAGGTGCTTCAACAAAGTACTGAGTAAAGGGTCTGAATACTTATGTAAATGTAATAAAGTTTTTTTTATTTTGAATAAAATAGCAAAACTGTCTAAACCCGTTTTTGCTTTGTCATTATGGGATAAAAAAATACAATATATATATATATATATATATATATATACGTATACACATACACACACACGTATGCATACACACATACACTTGAAGTCGGAAGTTTGCATACACTTGCATACAGGTTGGCGTCATTAAAACTCATTTTTCAATCACTCCAAAAATGTCTTATTAACAAACTATAGTTTTGGCAAGTCGGTTAGGACATCTACTTTGTGCATAACACATGTCATTTTTCCAACAATTGTTTACAGACAGATTATTTCACTTATAATTCACTGTATCACAATTCCAGTGGGTCAGAAGTTTACATACTGTTGACTGTGCCTTTAAAAAGCTTGGAAAGTTACAGAAAATTATGTCATGGCTTTAGTAGGTTCTGATAGGCTAATTGACATAATTTGAGACAATTGGAGGTGTACCTGTGGATGTATTTCAAGACATTCCTCAAACAGTGCCTCTTTGCTTGACATTGTGGGAAAATCAAAAGAAATCAAGACCTCAGAATTTTTGGGGGGAGACCTCCATATGTCTGGTTCATCCTTGGGAGAAATTTCCAAACGCCTGAAGGTACCATGTTATTCTGTACAAACAATAGTACGCAAGTATAAACACCATGGGACCACGCAGCCGTCAAACCACTCAGGAAAGAGACACGTTCTGTCTCCTAGAGACGAACGTACTTTGGTACAACAGCAAAGAACCTTGTGAAGATGCTGGAGGAAACAGGTACAAAAGCAACTATATCCACAGTAAAACGAGTCCTATATCGGCATAACCTGAAAGGCCGCTCAGCAAGGAAGAGGCCACTTCTCCAAAACCGCCATGAAAAAGCCAGACTATGGTTTGCAACTGGACATGGGAACACAGATCGTACGTTTTGGAGAAATGTCCTTGTCCGATGAAACAAAAATAGAACTGCTTATCCATAATGACCATCGTTATGTTTGGAGGAAAAAGGGAAGGCTTGCAAGCCAATGAACACCACCCCAACCGTGAAGCACGGGGGGTGGCAGCATCATGTTGTGGGGGTGCTTTGCTGCAGGAGGGACTGGGGCACTTCACAAAATAGACGGCATCATGAGGGAGTAAAATTATGTGGCTATATTGAAGCAACATCTTAAGACATCAGTCAGGAATTTAAAGCTTGGTCGCAAATGGGTCTTCCAAATGGACAATGGCCCCAAGCATACTTCCAAAGTTGTGGCAAAATTGCTTAAGGACAACGAAGTCAAGGTATTGGAGTGGACATCACAAAGCCCTGACCTCAAATCTATAGAAAAAGTGTGGGCAGAACTGAAAAAGTATGTGCAAGCAAGGAGGCCTATAAACCTGACTCAGTTACACCAGCTCTGTCAGGAGGAATGGGCCAAAATTCACCCAACTTATTGTGAGAAGCTTGTGGAAGACTACCCGAAACGTTTGACCCAAGTTAAACAATTTAAAGGCAATGCTACCAAATACTAATTGCATGTATGTAAACGTCTGACCCACTGGGAATGTGATGAAATAAATAAAAGCTCAAATCATTCTCTACTATGATTCTGACATTTCACATTCTTAAAATAAAATGGTGATCCTAACTGACCTAAGACAGGGCATTTTTACTAGGATTAATTGTCTGGAAAACTGAATTTAAATGTATTTGTCTAAGGTGTATGTAAACTTCCGACTTCAACTGTATATCTACTGTATATAGCGCATCTATAATTTGGTCCCTGGTGGACCACAAGGTTGTCTGGTTTGAGTTTCCCACCGAACTCCATCCTCCATTTCCATCAGGGAAAGGGGTACCCAGAGGAAAGACAAACAGCCAACTCCCTATAGCAAAGTCTGTATCAAAGGTTCTTAAACTCTGTTTGGATTTGTAGGCCTAATGAGACCTAACTGTGCATTTATCCCCTGGTCGGGAATCAATCGTCCAAACCATTCCCTCCCAATCCATTAGCCTTTAATTTTCTACTCAAACAAGCCCAGAAAGTTTGACTGTAATCCACAAACTAGTGAAATAAAGTTGCACGAAGACCCTGGGGGCATATACTGTTGGAAAACATAGATAAGGGGATTGCAAGGAGAATTGTCAAGATCGACATTTCAACTGCAAGGCCTTTTACAAGTCAAGACTTGTTGACAAGCCTCAGTGTCAACAATGGAAAGACTGCCCTCAATCCCACTTTCTTAATTTTTGGTATAAAAATCAACAGAGATGCATGCATGTATAGGCTCCACATAAAAATACAATCTGACCCAAATTGCTTCTCAGAGGGACTCCTGGAACTCCCTTGTGCTTATTTTTGTGAACAAGTAGCAGGGTTTGGCAAACTGATCCCCTGATCAGAGTAGGCCAGCAGGTCGTAGTGACTAAGAGGCATGTGGATGTTTACACAGGTTTATGCTAGTAACCAGGGCTGCAAGCCGTTTCACCTTCTGCCTCAGCCGTCTCATATGCTGTTTCCTAGCCAAACAAGAATCTAAAACAATCAAGGATTTGGCGCAAGTCAAAAGACTGGCACCCATGCTTAATCTCGGCCGCTGCTGCCTGGATCACAACTGGATGGCCTATGCACCCAGCAGGGCCTGATCTGTACAGTGTGGTGACTTTAGCATTAGCAGAGATAGTTAACCTACAGACATCTCAAAACTATTAGCATAGCAGACAAACAGGCATATACAGTGCATTTGGAAAGTATTCAGACCCCAATACTTTTTCCAAATTTTGTTACATAACAGCCTTATTCTATAATGAATGCATCAATCTACCCACAAGAGTTCCATAGAGGAACTCTGAAGCTCTGTCAGAGTGACCATTGGGTTCTTGGTCACCTCCCTGACCATGGCCCATCTTGCTGAGGAGTGGCTTCTGTCTGACAACTCTACCATAAAGGCCTGATTGGTGGAGTGCTGCAGAGATGGTTGTCCTTCTGTAAGGTTCTCCCATCGCCACAGAGTGACCATCGGCTTCTTGGTCACCTCCCTGACCAAGGCCCTTCTCCCCCGATTGCTCAGTTTGCCCGGGTGGCCAGTTCTAGGAAGAGTCTTGGTGGTTCTCAACGTCTTCCATTTAAGAATGATTGAGGCCACTGTGTTCTTGGAGACCTTCAATGCTGCAGACATTTTTTGGTACCCTTCCCCTCGATACAATCCTGTCTCAGAGCTTTACAGACAATTCCTTCAAGCTCATGGCTTGGTTTTTTCTCTGACATGCACTGCCAACTGAGTGTCTTTCCAAATCATATCCAATCAATGCAATTTACCACAGGTGGACTCCAAGCTGTAGAAAGATCTCAAGGATGATCAATGATCAAGGATGATCATTTTCAAAAATGTATGAAAACCTGTTTACGCTTTGTCATTATGGGGTATTGTGTGTAGATTGCTGAGGATTTGTATTAATTTAATCCATTTTTAGAAAAAGGCTATAATGTAACAAAATGTGTAAAAAGTCAAGAGGTCTGAATACTGTGGTGGACTGAACGTGATTTAATCATTTTGGCTGCTGTTGAAGGGGAGCAGAATTTCTTTCTCATTTATTCTCCGTCGCTAAAGAAAAGTTGTACAGACAATAGAGGGTGAATATAAATAAACATCTAAACAAAAAGGCATCTTGGGAAAATGTTTGTTGCTTTAAGTACTACGGCGGTAACAAAGCTCAATTACGGGAGAGGGGGGTTAAATGATGTAACCTCCTGGTTAGAGTTACGGGCCATACGGTACATCCAATATGCCTACCATTCCACCACTCTACTAGTTGGCAAGGTGTCTCACCTCCTGGTTGTACTCGCTGGCCATCTGTGTGAGGAGAGAGGAGAAGAAACTAGCGTTCTGCAGCAGGACTCTTCCCATGATGCCCAGGTAGGTGGACATCACCACCGGGTACCGCTACAAACACACACACAAGAAAGAACAGGGTTAATGCTGAAAACACCGATGTGGAGAGGAGCATGTACGTATTACTGTCAATGAATAAGTACAGTATATGCCAAGGTAACTGATGAAAGCATAAAACCTTGAGCGCTTTCAGAACAAACCAGTCAAGGTAATTGTATGAGTTTGACATACAGTAGTGCTGAGCAATTAGCGGTTTTTGAGGTTGGTTCGTTTTCGATTATTAAAAAATCATCAAGGATTTCAGTTTCGATATATTTAAAAACAAAAAACATTAAATTGATTATGCATTTTGTCAGTTGAATGCTGTAAAACAGAAAACAATTAATAAAAGCCCCATAATGGTAGTGACTGTCCATTACCACTCAAATTATTAACTATAATTTATTCACATTACTTCACTAAAAATATTTCAGTTGTGTGAATTACTTTTGTTTGATTTGATTTAATTGAATTCCAAGTCATCATCTCTATAGAGCTGCTGCCTATGCTGTCTGACAAAATCACTTTTTCAGTAGATCTTCAAATTAAATAAGGCATACTTTTATGACTGCTGAATATCAAATATCAATTGCTTATATCATGTATTTTCAGGTAGAGAAACCTCTGATCTCTATCCCTCTCGATTGCGAGAGAAACTGTACATTGAGTTCAAAGAAAAAAACGGAACGAAATGGAATTGTAATAATTAAACTGACGTTGGTCAATTATGTTCCTTTAAACCAAAAACATACACAGTGTACAAAACATCAAGAACACCTTCCTAATATTGAGCTGCACCCTCCTTTTGCCCTCAGAACAGCCTGAACTCGTCAGGGCATGGACTTTAAAAGGTGTCGAAAGCGCACAGGGATTCTGGCCCATGTTGACTCCAATGCTTCCAGAGTTGTGTCAAGTTGACTGGATGTCCTTTGGGTGGCGGACCATTCTTAATACACATAACACATAGGAAAAAGTTGAGCGTGAAAAACCCAGTAGAGTTGCTGTTCTTCACATAAACCGGAGGCACCTGGAACCTACTACCAATACCCCGTTCAAAGGCAATTAAATATTTTGCCTTGCCCATTCAGCCTCTGAATGACACATACACAATCCATGTCTCAAGGGTTCAAAATCCTTTAAACCTATTTCCACCCCTTCCTCTACACTGATTGAAGTAGCTTTCAACCTGAAATCACCTGATCAGTCTGTCATGGAAAGAGTATAATGTTTTATACACGCTAAATGGCTTATACTGTCATTCAATTTAGTCCTTTAGTATTCGACAGGGAACGACATAAGGGGAACCCATAGTGAGTGAGTGAGTGAGAGACTAAAGGTTCCTATGGAAGGTTCTGACAGGTAGCCATAGCAGTTAAAGCAGAGCTCTCATAAGATAGAGAAAAAGAGAAAGAGAGAGAGACAGACTAAGGTTGCAAAAATGCGGGTAACTTTCCCCAAATCGCCAACCAGGATTTCTGGAAAACCCGTGAATTTTTGGAAAGCTACTGGAATTTAGCTACCCTGGTTGCACCAAAGCCCAGCTCCAGAACAGGTACAAAGCATTAACAGGTAGCTCACCTCTCCATCCACGATCCCTCTGAAGACAGAAGGCAGCAGGGGCTGGAACATGTGGGCTCCTAACACGGGGCTAACCTTCAGAGCTACTTCTACCACCTACAGAGAGAGAGAAAAGAGACAGCTATTAGTCGACTATAACGCGATGCGGCTTGGTTGGTTGATCACTCATTGTCCTACTAGAACGGCTCCTCCCTCTCGTGCTTTATCAGCTCAGTTTAATAAGGTAGCTAAAAAAGTACTTTTCTGCTTATTTCCTCACTCATATCGGACCGGGTGTGGCCCTGACAAGGTCTATACAGAAAGGGTCTTGTTGACCTCTGGTCCGTTTGGAAAAGTTATGTATATTTAAAAAACAAACATTTTATACATATCGGTCTGGGTGGGAAAGCCCCAGGATAATTTCGGGAAAGGGTTCGACTTTTTGGACCTGTGAAAACCTCTATTTCCAGGTCCTGTGCCCGAAACTGTACTTCAACCCTAGAATGAACAGCCTGGAAGAGAACACCTACCCCAAGGTCTAAAACTAGCTAGTTAGCCTGTTGTGACTAGGGGGCAGTATTTTCATTTTTGGAAAAAAACGTTCCCGTAGTAAACAGAGGAAACTGCAGTTCTAAAATAAATTTTAAAAAGCGCAGACTTCTGCCTGAAGCCCATACACGCCACAGCGTACATGTTGGACCCCAAGTATGCAGGCAAGAGCATCCTGTCTGGTACAGAGATCAACAAGGCCTATGGTGTTATCACGACCGTGTCTCACCACCTTGGCCTAGATGAGGGCAAGGTTCTTGGCAGTCTGGCAAAGTACACTTCCAAGCAAGGGCTTTGGGATGGAGATGCAAAAAGGCAGTCGTGCTCATCTGTTAATTAAATTTCAACTCGTAATTTAATTGTTTTTAAAAATTTCTAGGCACGACAACACATTTTCCCCCTCAGGAGACTGAAAAGATTTGGCATGGGTCCCTAGATCCTCAAGAAGTTCTACAGCTACACCATTGAGAGCATCCAGACCGGTTGTATTACCGCCTGGTATGGCAACTGCTTGGCATCTGAACGTAAGGGGCTACAGAGGGTAGTGCGTACGACCCAGTACATCACTGGGGCCAAACTTCCTACCATCCAGGAACTATATCCTAGGCGGTATCAGAGGAAGGCCCCAAAAATTGTCGAAGACTCCAGTCACCCAATTCATAGACTGTTCTCTCTGCTACCGCACGGGCAAGTGGTACCGGATCTCCAAGTTTAAGACCAAAATGCTCCTTAACAGCTTCTACTCCCAAGCCATAAGAATGCTGAAAAATTAATCTATTGGACAATTTACATTGACCCCCCCTTTGTTTTTACACTGCTGCTACTTGCTGTTTATTATCTATGCATAGTCACTTTACCCCTACCTACATGTACACAATAACTCGACTAACCTGTACCCCCTCACATTGACTCGGTACCGGTACACCCTGTATATGTGACCCGATTCAGGATACTAAGCGTATGTCGCAAGTCACGACTTCACATGAGAACCATTTGAACGTAAATCAAAATGTGTTTTTTGGCAGAAATGCCTTGTCGGACATTCATGTGCCTTTATAACAAACGTGTATGCCGTATGTAAATACAAATGCAATTGTTATATTACGGGCCTTGTTGGTTAAACCACAGAAAAAGAACGCAACCTTCTCATTAGCCATGATTGGCTGTGATAATGAGTGGGCTGGACATGCCGAGAGAGGAGTTTGAATTGGTCTGCCATATTGAAGGTGTCTGTCTATTTGAGCTCATCAGTCTGTGTTGGTAATCTTGTTGAACACAGCTTTTTTTTAAATGTATTGTGTAGTGGAGCTGCATAAGTGTTGCTTTCCACTTTCTGGAAAATCAAGTTTTGAAATCAGTGGAATTAGAGTATAATAGCTAAAGAGATGGAGAAAACACCGGTCTCTGAATTACATCTTCAAACTAAGGGCAACTATGGTATGGCTTTCCTGACAGGAAGACACATCCATGATGCATGCAGGTAAGATAGTTAGCTACATTTTCAGATAGTACACATTTTTAATTTTGACAAAGTGGTTTCATTTCAAGCTAAAGTGTACTGTTAGTTAGCTGGCTGGCTCCCTAGCTGATGTTATTATTCGTATCCCAGAGACGTATTCATGCAGGGTAGTAACATGATTTGACACTGTGTTCATTGTTGTTTAATTAGCTAAAGTTAGCTGGCTGGCTCGTTAGCTAACGTTAAGTGACGTGTGTGATCTTAAACGTTGTTTACCTAGCTAGGTTCATTGTTTACCTGTCTTAAGCTAAAGTGTATTGTTAGTTGGTTTGCTCCATAACTGATATTATTTGTATTGCGGAGCTGATTGCTTTTCTAGTTAGAGCCTAATGTTAGCTAGCTAACATTGAACCTGGTTGTTTAGCTCCCAGCACTGTGGTATTGTTGGCACTGTGTTAATTGTTGTTTACCTAGCTAACATTAGCTGGCTGGCTTGCTAGCTAATGTTACGTGACGTGTGTGAACTTACGCTTTGTTTACCTATCTATGTTCATTGTTTACCTAGCTAGCTACCAATATGTCTTAAGCTAAAGTATAGTTAGCTAGCTAATGTTAGCTGGCTGGCTCCCTAGCTGACACTATTCGTATCCCAGAACCATTTGCTTTTCTAGATAGAGCCTAATGTTAGCTAGCTAACATTGAACCTGGTTGATTAGGTACCAGCACTGTGGCATTGTTAGCACTGTTCATTGTTGTTTAACTGGCTAACATTAGCTGGCTGGCTCGTTACATGACGCGTGTACAAAACCCGTTGAATATGGCCAGTGTCAGTAAACATCTGAAAAAAAGCGTAATGAAATTGTTGACAGCAGAGCTGGTTTCATGTTATCCATAGGTAAACAAATCATTGGCCAGAGCGTCAAGTGTGCACTCCGAGAGCAAAACGAGATCAGTGGGACTAAAGCTTAAGAGGGTGTGAACAAGTCGAAGTGGGAGGACAAAGAAGAGCTCTTCACGAGATACCAAAACATTCAAAGGCCATTTTCTCAAAAGTGAGTTTACAAGTTGATCAACTTTCAAAGCAGCATTACTTTCCTCAAATGCAGTGTATGATATAGCATTTGGTAGCTCTGAGTCTCTACTTTTATCCAATGTAAAAAATACAATTTCAAATTTTGCTACATAAGACCGAATCCAGGTGGTGAGTCACGTATATAGCTGTGTTACTTTTTATTTTTATTTTACTATTTTTACTTGAATGTACTTATTTTCTCAACCCTTTCTTGAACTGCATTGTTGGTTAAGGACTTGTAAGTAAGCATCTCACGGTAAGGTGAAGTATTCAACCCCTTTGTTATGGTTAGCCTAAATAAATGCAGGAGTAAACATTTGCTAAAGTCACATAATAAGTTGCATGGACTCACTTTGCGTGCAATAATAGTGTTTGCCATGATTTTTGAATGACTACCTCACATCTCTATCCCACACATAGAATGATCTGTAAGGTCCCCTCAGTAGAGCAGTGAATTTCAAAAAACAGATTCAACCACAAAGAACAGGGAGGTTTTCCAATGGCTCTCAAAGAAGGGCACCCATTGGTAGATGGTAAAAAAATAATACCAGACATTAAATATTCTTTTGAGCATGGTGAAGTTATTAATTACACCTTGTATGGTGGATTAACACACCCAGTCACTAGAAATACAGGCATCCTTTCCAACTCAGTTGCCGGAGAGGAAGGAAACTGCTCAGGGATTTCACCATGAGGCCAATGGTGACTTTAAAACAGTTACAAAACTGAATGACTGTGATAGGAGAAATCTGTTGATGTCAAAACATTGTATTTCCTACACAATACTACCTAACTGACAGAGTGAAAAGGAAGCATGTACAGAATGAAAATATTCCAAAACATGCATCCTGTTTGCAACTAGGCACTAAAGTAAAACAGCAAAAATGTTGGCAAAGAAATTAACTTTTTATCCTGAATACAAAGTGTTAGGTTTCAGGCTAATCCAGTACAACACATTACAGAGTACCATTCTTACCCAGAAATAATCACCACTGTTATTGCTTTCAAAAGTGATTCTAACATGGGTGTGAATACTTAAGTAAATGAGATATCTGTATTTCATTTTCAAAACATTTGAGTGTAGATGGGTGAGGAAAAAAAAACATACATTTAATTCATTCTGAATTCAGGCTGGAACAAAAATGTGGAATAAAGGGTATGAATACATTCTCGACCATCAAATTGCAATAAAATTGGTATATTGAATCGCAACACATAAAATAGTGAGAATCACAATACACATCGAATCAGCACATAAGTATCATGATAATATCATATTTTGAGGTCCCTGGCAATTCCCAGCCCTAGTTAACATAGGATAGTGGATAAACGATATGAATGAGTTTGTGTGTAAGTATGTGTTTGTTTTGTTTTGTGTGTGTGTGTGTGTGTGTGTGTGTGTGTGTGTGTGTGTGTGTGTGTGTGTGTGTGTGTGTGTGTGTGTGTGTGTGTGTGTGTGTGTGTGTGTGTGTGTGTGTGTGTGTGTGTGTGTGTGTGTGTGTGTGTGTGTGTGTGTGTGTGTGTGTGTGTTATGACATGAATAGCAGGGCATCTGATCTAAAGACTCCTCTCCTCTCCTCTGCCACAACACCATGATCAAAGACACAATCAGGACATAACCCCTGACCTCTCCACAGTTTAACATATTCTCAGAATTGTACTATTTCGATAGCCTCTCCCTCTAATACTTTTCAACATTTCACTTCGTTTGATCTTTCAACTTCAAACATTTGACACCACGATACAAAACAACTTAATGGAACATTTCAGCCAGGGCTCGACATTAACGCTGGTTTTCGTCTGAGACGAGTCAAAAAGCCTCATGTCCAAACCAATGCTGACATGAGGCACCAGAAAATGGAGCCAAACTTTAATTACATAAATATGGGCTAAACACCAGTCATGTTTGATAAATATAATGAAGGATAATTAACAATGTCTAAAGGCTTGATTCTGTCGACATACTAGAGGCAAGGTTAGTTCAGATCAAATGGTCACCCGAGAGTGCGCACAGCATAACACCCACATTGAATCTGAGCTGCGGCAGTCATTCTGACACTATTTAACCATAAACTTAATTGTTTAAAACATGGACTTCTGTAATTTTATGAAGCATGTCTTACCTCGTTTCAAAGTAACTTAGCCCAAAATACAACAACAAAATTATTTTCTAAACACTTCATACGCCATTGAAACCAACATTCTTCTCATATTCTATTGGTTTTCAAATCAACATAATTGTATTGCCCAGCAGCCAAAGGCATAATTCTAGTCATGCAAGTAACCCATGCTAGATGATGCATCTTTAGATCTCCCTCTCTTTCTTAGTTTCTAACAGATATTTTTCATCACTGTCACAGGAAACCGCTCATGTGCACGTTTGAGAATGGTGTATTCCAGGTCATGTCCTTTTTGAACCTTCACATGTAGCCTGCATTGTTGCACTTATAATATGTGACCTACCGGCTCGATTCATATTCACGTGAGGCCATGTACTAAAAAAAAAAAGACTAAAAGCTGGTTTATACTATGTGCTCAGAGTGCACTCTGGGCTTTCGTAAACTCGTTGTCAGATTGTCCATTTGTAAATTCAGAGCGTTTCGGGGCCCACATTGGACGCTTTGGCGGAGGAGTAAGGTCAGAACACTCGGATCAACCCAACAGCAGCAGTCAAGCAAACTGGCTAACGTTGGCTAGCTTGCTTGCTACTTCCAGACACAAATGAGGGAACCGCTCACCTGACCATTCTATTCGTCTTAGCAGCACTGGTTAGGCAGTTTATTTGTTATTCAGAGCGTTGGTTCTCCGCAACTGCGCTACTGGCAACAATTTAATTATGTTTTTTTGCTAACGTTTACTGACACCGGCCATATTCAACAGGTGTTGAGCGATCGTAAATTTGTCAGAACTAAAAAGTTATCAACATTAAGTTAAACAGTCAGATCTGTTGCATCAGCCTCATTGTTTTGTCACATTTAGTAATGTGCAGTGGTTGTATGAATTTAGGATCTGTCCCAGAATTGATTTTTGAACATTATTTTAGTGTCCAAGGAATGACAGGACACCCTTAATTCCCTGGAGGGAATTATTATATATAGACATAAAAAGTATTTGGTTGTAATGTTACAATATTTTATAGGCTATAAAGGGTGACCAACCATTCCTCCACGAGAGCCTTAAAGGGGAAGTTTTGTATATTGAGACAGACTTGAATATGCCAATGTTGCAGCGTGTAGCCTACATTTTTGTCTGATTCTCTATGGCAAAAAATAAAGATAATGCATTTGCTCTTGTAAAGTGGTTCATTGCATCATACAATTACGTAAAAATGGTGTTACACACCTTGTCTTTTGAAAGGGGGGGGGTGATTGGTGATGCAATCAACAGTGGATGGGTGGAGAAACCATCTAGATTGCTAGCTAACTGTTCCAAGTGAAACCGAATGGGAGCATTAACACCGTCAGGGTGGTCCCACTTGGGCAAACAGCCAGAACAGGGAAGAGCCTACCTGAATTTATCTAATAAATGCCCGTTTTTGTTTTCCATTGCAAAACATTCTGCTACGGTGTGAACTAATGAATAAAACAGAGGCTAGTGAGAACGGAGAGGGTGAAAATGTTCTCTGAGCTGAGTCTTCTTCACTCTGTTGTTCTGCTTCTGTCCTCAAATGGGATTAAATTCTTTAATAGGGATGATTCAGCAACACACATCGGTCCCTGTTTCAAATGTTTAAGATGCATCGGTCAAAAAATCTATTGAAAAGTTACGAATCATCGACTAACTGAAATGTTTTGCTCAAACATTCTGTATTTTCTGCTGACTTGCCCCACTAACACAGCAAGTACTTAGCTAGGCTGAAACACCTGCATTTTGGCTCTGCTTTACAATATATACATACAGTTGAAGTCGGAAGTTTACATACACCTTAGCCAAATAAATTTAAACTCAGTTATTCACAATTCCTGACATTTAATCCCCCGTCTTAGGTCAGTTAGGATCACCACTTTATTTTAAGAATGTGAAATGACAGAACAATAGTAGAGAATTATTTATTTCAGCTTTTATTTCTTTCATCACATTCCCAGTGGGTCAGACGTTTACATACACTCAATTAGTATTTGGTAGCATTGCCTTTAAATTGTTTAACTTGGGTCAAATGTTTTGGGTAGCCTTCCACAAGCTTCCCACAATAAGTTGGGTGAATTTTGGCCCATTCCTCCTGACAGAGCTGGTGTAACTGAGTAAGGTTTGTCGGCCTCCTTGCTCCCACACGCCTTTTCAGTTCTGCCCACACATTTTCTATAGGATTGACGGCCGGAGCATTGTGATGGCCACTCCAATACATTGACTTTGTTGTCCTTAAACCAGTTTGCCACAACTTTGGAAGTATGCTTGGGGTCATTGTCCATTCGGAAGACCCATTTGCGACGAAGCTTTAACTTCCTGACTGATGTCTTGAGATGAAGATGACCTTTTCTATATTTTGAATTTGGCGCTCTGCAATTTCACACAATGTTGTCAAGGTGGGTCACTAGCAGAACGCCTTCGCCAGAAAGGTTACAAGACATTTGTGGATTGGTTGAAAAACGAGTTTTAATGACTCCAACCTAAGTGTATGTAAACTTCCGACTTCAACTGTGTGTGTGTGTATAATATATATATAAATAAATAAATATTCATAAATATATATTATATCTATATAAATAAATATATATATATTATATACATACACACACCACATTGTAGAATATATATATTCTACAATGAGTATGTGTGTGTGTGTATAATATATATATAATACACATATTATTACACATACATTCTACACTATAGAATATACATACACATATATTCTACATTGTTACACACAATAATATATATAAATATATATATATATATATATATATATATATATATATATATATATACACACACACACACACACACACACACACACACACACACACACACACACACACACACACACACACACACACACACACACACACACACACACACACACACACACACACACACACACACACACACACACTCTACATTGTAAGCATGTGAGGACGCTAATGGGGCATGGACCAATAAAAATGTCCCCATTCCAGATGATGTAAAGGATTACAACAAGAGCATGGGAGGTGTGGATATGTCAGACGCGCTGATAGGCTACTACAATTTTCCTCACAAGACAATGAAATGGTAAAAGACATTGTTATATTACTTCATCGACATTGCTGTGGTGAATGCACAGCCAGCCTTCAGAGAGCTGCTCATCCAGGAGCTTGCCGACTACAGCACAGAGTCCACTGCAGCGCCTTCTGTCCCCTCTACTCCTGCCACCAGTGGTGTTCACCTGCCAAAATACGTAACTGCAGACCTGAATGTGCCTCAGGGCCAAAAAGTACAGCGGGGAGGAGTCGTTGTATTCGTTGCCACAAGAAATATCCCATCACCTGCACTACTTGTGCTGCTTCTCTCTGCTTCACAGCAAAAAGAGACTGCTATGGGACTTGGCATAAGCAGCACTTGGCATAAGCAGCACTATCTTGTGTAGAGGACTGTGGGTATTGTAAATACTCTAATTGTACATTTAAAAAAGTATTCACTTTGTGTGTGGTTAGTGGTGTGTGTACTTATGACATTAGATCAGTGTTGGCTGCTAACTTACCCTTATCTTAAATAGTTCACTTGTGTGTTGGGAGGCATTGGATCCGTGTTCTCGTTACATCTCATGTTAGTACCTTTTTATGTAGGGAAGCTAATGATTCATTATTTATTGTTATTTTCCTGGGTGTGTAAACCTAATTTTTGATTACCAAAGCATTTTATGTTCTCTATGGTTATGTACTTGAAAATGTACCAATTCGGCTACTTGGTATATTTGGGGAAACTCGTGAGGGACACTTCATACTAAATATTATGTAGCTCTCACTTTCTCGTGTTGCCCTGTTGTGAACAACATCTACATTATCCTATCTCAATGGCCTGTCTTTTGCATTTCAAATAAGAAAAAATATATATGTAGAAAACACTTTTTTTGTTTGTTTGAACTTTTAACAGATCTATTGTGTTATATTCTTCTACATTATTTTCACATCTACACAAACGTCAAAGTGCTTCTTTTCAAATAGTATCAATAATATGCATATTCTTGCTTCAGGTCCTGAGCTACAGGTAGTTCGATTTGGGTATGTCATTTTTGGCTGAAATTGAGATGAAGGGTCCTATCCAGAAGGTATAATAAGCTTTTTGATATGCCACACCTGTCAGGGGGATGGATTATCTTGGCAAAGGAGAAATGCTCACTCACAGGATGTAAACAGATTTGCGCCCAACATTTTCGAGAAATATGCTTTTTGTGTTTATGGAACATTTCTGGGATTTTTCATTTCAGCTCATGAAACCAACACTTGTTGTACATGTTGTGTTTATATTATTGTTCAGTGTACATACATGCATGCATGCATGCATGCATGCATGCATGCATACATACATACATACATGCATACATGCATGCATACATACATACATACATACATACATACATACATACATACATACATACATACATACATACATACATACATACATACATACATACATACATACATACATACATACATACATACATACATACATACATACACACTGAACAAAAATATAAACTCAACATGTAAAGTGTTGGTTCCATTATGAACACTTGCTCTTTCCATGTATACTGACCAGATGAATCCAGGTGAAAGCTATGATCCCTTATTGATGTCAATTGTTAAATCCACTTCAAATCAGTGTAGATGAAGGGGGGAGACAGGTTAAATAAGGATTTTTATGTCTTGAGACATGGATTGTGCATGTATGCCATTGAATGGACAAGACAAGATTGACGTGCCTCTGAACTGGGTATGGCAGTGGATGCAATGGTTTGAGTGTCAAGAACTGCAGCGCTGCTGGGTTTTTCACTCAACAGTTTCCTGTGTGTTTCAAGAATGGTCCACCACCCAAAATAAATCCAGCCAACCTCTACTGACTCCCCTTCCCGCATTCGGGAGCATAATCATCGCCTGACACAAATTAGCATAACGCAACGGACATAAATATCCCTAGAAAATATTCCTATTCATGAAAATCACAAATTAAATATATTGAGACACAGCTTAGCCTTTTGTTAATCACCCTGTCTTCTCAGATTTTCTAAATATGCTTTACAGCCAAAGCTAGACAAGCATTTGTGTAAGTTTATCGATAGCCTAGCATAGCATTTTGTCCAGCTAGCAGCAGGTAACTTGTTCACGGAAATCAGAAAATCAATCAAATTAAATCGTTTACCTTTGATGAGCTTCGGATGTTTTCACTCACGAGACTCCCAGTTAGATAGCAAATGTTCCTTTTTTCCAAAAATATTATTTTTGTAGGCGAAATAGCTCCGTTTGTTCTTCACGTTTGGCTGAGAAATCGCCCGGAAATTGCAGTCATGAAAACGGCGAAAAATATTCCAAATTAGCTCCGTAATATCGACAGGAACATGGCAAACGTTGTTATTCGATAATCTAATTATGCTATTCGATAATATATCCATCGGGGCAATTCGTTTTTCAGTAGGACCGATTGGAGTAATGGCTATCTCTGTATTTTACGCGAGAATCTCTCTGGGGCATCAGGTGACCACTTGCGCAATGTCGCCGCCTACGGCTATTCTTCAACATAAATGTGTAAAGCTACGTCACAATGCTGTAGACACCCCCGGGAATACGGAGAAAGTGTAATCTGGTTGATAGCCCATTCACTGCTCAATAGGGACTCATTGGAACGCAGCGCTTTCAAAACATGGGGCACTTCTGGATTGGATTTTTCTCAGGCAATCGCCTGCAACATCAGTGCTGTTATACTCACAAAAAATATTTTTACAGTTTTGGAAACGTTAGAGTGTTTTCTATCCTAAGCTGTCAATTATATGCATATTCTAGCATCTTGTCCTGACAAAATATCCCGTTTACTACGGGAATGTTTTTTCCCCAAAAATGAAAACACTGCCCCCGGGTCACAACAGGTTTTAACACAACTGGGAACATTGGAGTCAATATGGGCCAGCATCACTGTGGAATGCTTGACACCTTGTAGAGTCCGTGCCCAGATGAATTGAGGCTGTTATGAAGGCAAAAGGTGGTGCAACTCAATATTAATAAAAGTGTTCCTAATGTTTTGTACAATCAGTGTTTATCTGGTGCAGAGAGATGAGAAAATGAGTTTCTCAGACATGGAAATAAATGTGCTGAAAACATGTTGGGCTCACTATTTTAAAATAAAATGGGGAATAAACTATAGGATTAAAAATACCGGCGTTTTGGTCAGGTACAACTAGTGCTAACTAACGCTACCTAGAAGAAGAAAAAACAAAAAACAAAGAGTCAATAATCAATATAATATCAGCCAAAATAATATTGAGATATTATTATATATAGACTTTTCCCCCATCACTAATTCAGTCACGACAGATTTATTTCGGTTTACACGCAGAATCTTTCCACGAGGGATTACACAAACACACAACACAAATTCACACACAACCAGGTAATGGAATTCCAATATGGATCCTGCATGGCCAGCGTAATAATGCTCTTTCCTAGTATTTTCCAGGGGAGCTTAACTTCTAACAATAACATCATTTTTTTCATGTTGTCAGATCAAAACATGCCAGACAGACAATGAGGGAGGCATTTAAAAATCATAATGAAAAAAATATCCCATGCCATTTTAAAGATCCCTCATTGCGTTTGAAGTAGGAGAGAAATGACAGTTAGCAAGCTGACTTTAAAAAAATTTAAGCTTATGAATGACGATGTAGGTTGTCAACGTGGTAACGGCTGAGCGGCTGAGAGCTTTTCCAAAGAAATGAATTGAATGAATGCATGCAGCACTTTGTTTGGTGAGCAAGGTGGTGGCATAGGGATCCTTATCTCTCCCATGTGGTCATTCTCTCTTTCTCCCCTTACCCATCTGTCTATCGCCTCCTTTGAATTTCATGCTGTCACAGTTACCAGCCCTTTCAAGCTTAACATCCTTATCATTTATCGCCCTCCAGGTCCCCTCGGAGAGTTCATCAATGAGCTTGATGCCTTGATAAGCTCCTTTCCTGAGGACGGCTCACCTCTCACAGTTCTGGGCGACTTTAACCTCCCCACGTCTACCTTTGACTCATTCCTCTCTGCCTCCTTCTTTCCACTCCTCTCCTCTTTTGACCTCACCCTCTCACCTTCCCCCTACTCACAAGGCAGGCAATACGCTCGACCTCATCTTTACTAGATGCTGTTCTTCCACTAACCTCATTGCAACTCCCCTCCAAGTCTCCGACCACTACCTTGTATCCTTTTCCCTCTCGCTCTCATCCAACACTTCCCACACTGCCCCTACTCGGATGGTATCGCGCCGTCCCAACCTTCGCTCTCTCTCCCCGCTACTCTCTCCTCTTCCATCCTATCATCTCTTCCCTCTGCTCAAACCTTCTCCAACCTATCTCCTGATTCTGCCTCCTCAACCCTCCTCTCCTCCCTTTCTGCATCCTTTGACTCTCTATGTCCCCTATCTTCCAGGCCGGCTCGGTCCTCCCCTCCCGCTCCGTGGCTTGACGACTCAATGCGAGCTCACAGAACAGGGCTCCGGAAGGCCGAGCGGAAATGGAGGAAAACTCGCCTCCCTGCGGACCTGGCATCCTTTCACTCCCTCCTCTCTACATTTTCCTCCTCTGTCTCTGCTGCTAAAGCCACTTTCTACCACTCTAAATTCCAAGCATCTGCCTCTAACCCTAGGAAGCTCTTTGCCACATTCTCCTCCCTCCTGAATCCTCCTCCCCCCCCCCCCTCCTCCTTCTCTGCAGATGACTTCGTCAACCATTTTGAAAAGAAGATCGACGACATCCGATCCTCGTTTGCTAAGTCAAACAACACCGCTGGTTCTGCTCACACTGCCCTACCCTGTGCTCTGACCTCTTTCTCCCCTCTCTCTCCAGATGAAATCTTGCGTCTTGTGACGGCCGGCCGCCCAACAACCTGCCCGCTCGACCCTATCCCCTCCTCTCTTCTCCAGACCATTTCCGGAGACCTTCTCCCTTACCTCACCTCGCTCATCAACTTATCCCTGACCGCTGGCTACGTCCCTTCCGTCTTCAAGAGAGCGAGAGTTGCACCCCTTCTGAAAAAACCTACACTCGATCCCTCCGATGTCAACAACTACAGACCAGTATCCCTTCTTTCTTTTCTCTCCAAAACTCTTGAACGTGCCGTCCTTGGTCAGCTCTCCCGCTATCTCTCTCAGAATGACCTTCTTGATCCAAATCAGTCAGGTTTCAAGACTAGTCATTCAACTGAGACTGCTCTTCTCTGTATCACGGAGGCGCTCCGCACCGCTAAAGCTAACTCTCTCTCCTCTGCTCTCATCCTTCTAGACCTATCGGCTGCCTTCGATACTGTGAACCATCAGATCCTCCTCTCCACCCTCTCCGAGTTGGGCATCTCCGGCGCGGCCCACGCTTGGATTGCGTCCTACCTGACAGGTCGCTCCTACCAGGTGGCGTGGCGAGAATCTGTCTCCTCACCACGCGCTCTCACCACTGGTGTCCCCCAGGGCTCTGTTCTAGGCCCTCTCCTATTCTCGCTATGCACCAAGTCACTTGGCTCTGTCATAACCTCACATGGTCTCTCCTATCATTGCTATGCAGACGACACACAATTAATCTTCTCCTTTCCCCCTTCTGATGACCAGGTGGCGAATCGCATCTCTGCATGTCTGGCAGACATATCAGTGTGGATGACGGATCACCACCTCAAGCTGAACTTCGGCAAGACGGAGCTGCTCTTCCTCCCGGGGATGGACTGCCCGTTCCATGATCTCGCCATCACGGTTGACAACTCCATTGTGTCCTCCTCCCAGAGCGCTAAGAACCTTGGCGTGATCCTGGACAACAAACTGTCGTTCTCAACTAACATCAAGGCGGTGGCCCGTTCCTGTAGGTTCATGCTCTACAACATCCGCAGAGTACGACCCTGCCTCACACAGGAAGCGGCGCAGGTCCTAATCCAGGCACTTGTCATCTCCCGTCTGGATTACTGCAACTCGCTGTTGGCTGGGCTCCCTGCCTGTGCCATTAAACCCCTACAACTCATCCAGAACGCCGCAGCCCGTCTAGTGTTCAACCTTCCCAAGTTCTCTCACGTCACCCCGCTCCTCCGCTCTCTCCACTGGCTTCCAGTTGAAGCTCGCATCCGCTACAAGACCATGGTGCTTGCCTACGGAGCTGTGAGGGGAACGGCACCTCAGTACCTCCAGGCTCTGATCAGGCCCTACACCCAAATAAGGGCACTGCGTTCATCCACCTCTGGCCTGCTCGCCTCCCTACCACTGAGGAAGTACAGTTCCCGCTCAGCTCAGTCAAAACTGTTCGCTGCTCTGGCTCCCCAATGGTGGAACAAACTCCCTCACGACGCCAGGACAGCGGAGTCAATCACCACCTTCCGGAGACACCTGAAACACCACCTCTTTAAGGAATACCTAGGATAGGATAAAGTAATCCTTCTCACCCCCCCCCCCCTTAAAATATTTAGATGCACTATTGTAAAGTGGTTGTTCCACTGGATGTCATAAGGTGAATGCACCAATTTGTAAGTCGCTCTGGATAAGAGCGTCTGCTAAATGACTTAAATGTAAATGTAAATGTAAATGTAAAGAAATTATAGGCTCCTGTATATTGGAATGGTAAAGGTCAAGTCTATTACTAAAAAGCATAGAAAGGCGAAACATTATTAAAAATACATTAATATACATAATATTCAACTCCAAACCCATGGAAAGTGGAAGATAAGTAGGCGAGATGGATGACGCTTCACTAATGAGAACGTAGAGTGTTTCTACATTATATTCCAATATGGAAAAATATCTGGAATAATGTTTGTCGACCCGTTCTGGTCTCTAAATAACATCTCAACTATCAACCTATTAGGAGTAACATCATATTAAAAGCTATTACCAAGGCTACAGTAAACGCTATTATCGAGACTACTGTCAACTTTTAAACAACGTACACGTGATGACTTCACCAACAAGTCACTGAATGTGCAACTTTTGGTACAATACAGACATGCTGCACATCAACTCAGTTTCTGTAGTAGACAATAGTGCTCCGTAGACGTGATGTCAGTAGAAAGTTAACAGCACGACAGGATCTAGAGGCAAAAACAGCACCAACAACTACTAACAACAGGATGAGAAAAAAAAACACTTCAACCAGAGCCGTATATTTAGACATATTTATAAATATACATCTCTGACCTCAATCAGTTGCCTCAGTTCCCCTCATTAGCTGAGAAAAACACAGCAGCGTCTCTGTTCATCAATTTGTGTCAATTAGCAGCGAGTGGCGTCACCTCTGCTCTGTTGCTATCGACAACCGCACTGGAGGAGTAACAAGTTAATTAGCGTCACTAAGAGTCACTTCCTGTAGCTACCCTACCCTTCCTCAGAAATGGTGTGTCATTGGTGGTCGGTGCATTTAAGATTAAAAAATCTAATAAAAATATTAGCATGGCCTTATTTCTGACAGAATATTGGATGACTGTCACTCATATTCCATTCACTCAGCTTAATGTAACATCGATAGGTTTAAGTTACTACATGACACTTCTTTTTCCTACACCCATTATAAGGCTGCTACAGGGTAGCCTAGTGGTTAGAGCGTTGGACAACCGGAAGGTTGCAAGTTCAAATCCCCGAGCTGACAAGGTACAAATGTGTCGTTCTGCCCCTGAACAGGCAGTTAACCCACTGTTCCTAGGCCATCATTGAAAATAATAATTTGTTCTTAACGGACTTGCCTAGTTAAATAAAGATAAAAATAAAATAAAAATACAATCTAGGCTATGAATGAAAGTTTCCCATACAGAGGTTGAGAGAAGGATGAGTAATCAAGTTGAAAAATAGTGACACATTCAACAATGCCTTGCATACTCTTGCCTGCAGCTAGCTGATCAGGGTGTAATCATTAGTCCAACAGTTGCAAAAGAGAGTTTCTATTGGACCAATTCAGGTATGTTCATCCCAGTTTCATTCCATTTGCTTCCGTTTAAGAAACGTTATTCAACATAATCGGCATAATGAATACACCCCTGATCACACGCAAACACAGTTCCCTTTCATAGCAGCCACATACAAACAGCATGATCGCTTTGCTCGTTAATTCCTTCTCGCATCGACGTACTCTCCTCCTTTTACCTTTTCCCTTCACTTGTGGAATTCAATGCACAACGCTCCTCCTCCATTCCCCATATATTCTTCATCAAGCACTATAACAAGCCATTACACAGTGTACAAAACACTGCTCTTTCCATGACATACTGACCATGTGATTCCAGATGAAACCTATGATCCCTTATTGATGTCACTTGTTAAATCCATTTCAATTAGTGGAGTTGATTAAAGACTAATTCTTAAGCCTTGAGACAATAGTGACATGGACTTTCCAAGCCAAACCTTTATATCTTACCCGCTAACCGCTACACACAGCCTACATCATTGTCACCAAATTAGCTAATGTCATAGTCAACATCGCTACTCGAACTAATGCATTAGTAAACCCGCAGTACAGCGTACAGTGAGCATGCAAGCAGATGACCAGTTAGTTATACCTGCAGGGACAGTGGCAAATTACTAAAACTGAAAGCTAAACTTGACTTGGAAAAGTTCCAGTGTTGGATAGCCATAACCAGCTAGCTAACATAACATCCCTCTCTGTTTAAACTGGGTGTTTGAATAGCCTAACTAGCTAGCTGCAAGGAAGTGAATATAGCTAGTTCGCTCTCTCTCTTGCTCTCTCTCTGTTCAACTATTGTCTTTCTGAGTCAACTACTCACCATATTTTATGCACGGCAGTGCTAGCTCGCTTTAGCTTATGCTTTGAGTACTATACTCATTCTGATCTGTTGATTGGGTAGACAACATGTCAGTTCAGGCTGCAAGAGCTCTGATAGGTTGGAGGATGTCCTCCAGAAGTCAATGTGTAAGTCTATGGAAAGGGGTGAGAACCATGGTTTTATACCAAGTGGAGGATGGAAACTAGCTGTCCTCCTGCTACACCATGGTGCTACCCAACAGAGTGCTGTTGAGGGTAATGTAGACCTTCATTGCAAAAAACTGTGTGTTTTAATAAATTATTTGGTGACGTGAATATATATACTATATGGTTCACTATTTTGGTCCTCCCCATCCTCCTCTGAGGAGACTCCACTGATGTGTATATGTGCAATAATAATTTGTGCTTATATTTGTCTTATTTCACACATGTATTAGTATGCATGTGAACATTGGAAAAGTGTTTATTTTTTTTGCATTTCCCACTCTGAGACACCCAGACATCACAGCTCTTCAAGGTAAATATACGCTGAGTGTACAAAACATTACGAACGCCTTCCTAATATTGAGTTGCACCACCGTTTGCCCTCAGAACAGCCTCAATTTGTCGGGGCATGGACTCTACAAGGTGTCGAAAGCGCTCCACAGGGATGCTGGCGTTCCACAGTGGTGTACCATTCTTGATTCAAACGGGAAACTGTTGAGCACAAAAACCCCAGCAGTGTTGCAGTTCTTGACACAAACCGCACCGACTACCATACCACGTTCAAAGGCACTTAAATATTTTGTCTTGCTCATGGCACTCAAACACAATCCATGTCACTATTGTCTCAAGGCATAAGAATCCGTCTTTAATCAATTACACTAATTGAAATGGATTTAACAAGTGACATCAATAAGGGATCATAGGTTTAATCTGGAATCACATGGTCAGTATGTCATGGAAAGAGCAGTGTTTTGTACACTGTGTAATGGCTTGTTATAGTGCTTGATGAAGAATATATGGGGAATGGAGGAGGAGCGGGGAAGGGAGGGAGAGAAGCTTTCACAGAATAGTACCATATATTTTAAAACGTTTCTAATCTAGAACTATTCCACACACTCAATTAAATGCAACAAACTGAGGTAGGAGAGAGATGTAAAGCCTTCTTCTGAATACAAGGATTGTCTGGTTCCACACTCTAGATCCAAGATGGCAGTGGATTCAAACAGGTGGCTGTAATCTGACACCGAGACTCATGCATCTTTCTTACTCTCTCCATCTCCCCGACTTTCTCTGTTCCCTCTCTTTCACTTCTTCTCCCCGTCTCCCCCACTTCTCTGTTCCCTCTATTTCACTTCCTCTCCCCATCTCTTTCTATTGCCTTCTCCCTCTCTCTCAGGGGCCAGCGGGACACAGCAGCACAGTGCCTGGCCTCCGCCTTTCTCTGTCTCTCACACTGACATCGCAGACTTGAGCTGCTTTTCTTCAGTCATCCTCTTCAACAGGGAGGCAAGTGGCTGACACTTTCCCCACAGAAAAAACACAGACACGCACAACTCTGTCCTTCAGAGCCCACCACCCTTCTCCTTCTCTCACTCCCTCCTTCCCTCTTACTATCCTCGCAAATCTACAGTGCTGGCCAAAGTCTGTACACATCTCCACCTCATTTCACCCTTAATCCTTCTCATACTCTCTCTTCTTCCCTCTAGTCCTCCCCTCTCATCATATTCCCGTCAGCCTCCCAAACCCACTGAACAAGCCAATGCGGCTATGAACACCACATCAATCACTTTAGAAACCAGATGACCAAGTATATACTGAAAAAAATATAAATGCAGCATGTAAAGTGTTGGTCCAATGTTTCATGAGCTAAGAGGCCAGAAATGTTCCATACGCACAAAAAGCTTATTTCGCTCACATTTTGTGCACAAATTTGTTTACATTCCTGTTAGTGAGCATTTCTCATTGCCAAGATAATCCATCCACTTGACAGGTGTGAGATATCAAGAAGATGATTAAACAGCACGGTCCTTACACGGTCCTTGTGCTGCAGCCAATAAAATGGCACATTAAAATGTGCAGTTTTGTCACAACACAATGCTTCAGATGTCAAAAGTTTTAAGGGAGCGTGCAATTGGCATGACTGCAGGAATCACCGCCAGAGAATTAAATGTTCATTTCTCTACCACAAGCCACTTCCAACGTTGTTTTAGAGAATTTGACAGTATGTCCAGCCGGCCTCACAGCCGCAGACCATGTGTAACCACGCCAGCCCAGGACCTTCACATCCAGCTTCTTCACCTGCGAGATCATCTGAGGGGGTGCTGCACATGATTTCTGTCTATAATAAATCCCTTTTGTGGGGGAAAATCTCATTCTGATTGGCTGGGCCTGGCTGACAACTGGGTGGGCCTATGCCTGCCCAGGCCCACCCATGGCTGCGCCCCTGCCTAGTCATGTGAAATCCCCAGATTAGGGCCAAATTTATTTATTTCAATTAACTGATTCCTTAAATGAACCGTAACTCAGTCAAATCTTTGAAATTGTTGCATGTTGCATTGACATTTTTGTTCAGTATACATGGAGACCAGTGGCATCTGGTGGGATTTTAAAGCGGGGGACAGGCTCATGGTAATAACTGGAACAGATTGGAATAAATGGAATCAAACACATGTATCATGGGTTCCATATGTTTGGCACCATTAAATTCTAAAATGGATGGATGGAAGCAAAGATGGAGAGGAAAAGGAGGGAAACAAAAGAAAGGAAGAGCGAGAAAGAGGAGATAAGTATGGAGGGAGTTAGCTATCAGGGTGAAACACTAAAGCAATGCAGTATTAAAAGACCACACAGCCTTGTTATTCCTTCTTTGAATTAATCAAATAAAATGTTAACAGCAGAAGGCTGACTCCTGGTACAGGGAGAGGTTTTTCCCCTCACTGCCCTGTTACACTGATGGACATACTGTACGCACAGGCTGGGGGGGAAGAAAAGATGTAGATAGAGCTCATTTGTTTGTTTCTTTGTAAAATATGTAGTCTTATGTAGTCTTTGGCCCACCGAGATATCAAGAGGAAACCAAACATAGTCCTCATCCACAGCTAGATTAAACCAGCATTGGTCTCTCATTACTGTACAATGTTCATTTGAGCTATTAGTTTTATGTACAGACTGTGCCTAGAGTGAAACAACCTTTGCATCCTACTGGGAAGGACAATTAGTGACCTTATACTGGGCAGTTGCTTTGTTCAAGTAACACTGTGCTTGTTGTTTTTAGTGTGAGTTTGAGCACAGCGTTAACTCTCACTGCTGATATAGCCACAAAACCTTGCACAGTTACTGGTGCAGTACACTACTCTTGGCTCATACTGCCCATTAAATCAATGCAAATGTTATTTTTCACATGCTTCGTTAACAACAGGTGTAGACTAACAGTAAAATGCTTACTTATGGGCCCTTCCCTACAATGCAGAGAAAAATAGAAAAAAGTACAACGTGAGGAATAAATACACAATGAGTAACGATAACTTGGCTATATACACGGGCTACCAATACCGAGTCTATGTGCAGAGGTACGAGGTAATTGAAGTTGATATGTACATATAGGCAGGAATAAAGTGACTAGGCAACAAGATAATAATAATAATAATATAATATATGCCATTTAGCAGACGCTTTTATCCAAAGCGACTTACAGTCATGTGTGCATACATTCTACGAATGGGTTCTCCCGGGGATCGAACCCACTACCCTGGCGTTACAAGCGCCATGCTCTACCAACTGAGCTACAGAAGGACCCATAGATAATAGATAATAGACAGCAGCAGCAGAGTCTGTGAATAATTAAAAGAGTCGATGCAGATTGTCCCAGTAGCTATTTGTCGACTATTTACTATCTTATGGCTTGGGGGAAGAAGCTGTGCAGGGTCCTGTTGGTTCCAGACTTGGTGCTCCGGTACCGCTTGCCATGCGGTAGCAGAGAGAACAGTCTATAAATTGGGTGACTGGTGTCTCTGACAATTTTTAGGGCCTTCCTCTGACACCGCCTGATATAGAGGACTTGGATGGCAGGGAGCTTGGCCCCAGTGATGTACTGGGCCATACTCACTACCCTCTGTAGCCCCTTGCGGTCAGATGCCGAGCAGTTGCCATACCACGCGGTGACGCAGCTAGTCAAAAATAGTCTCAATTGTGCAGCTGTAGAAATTTTTGGAGGATCTGAGTGCCCATGCCAAATCTTTTCAGCCTCCTAAGTGGGGAAGAGGCGCTGTCGTGCCTTGTTCAAGACTGTGTTGTTGTGTGAACCACGTTAATTCCTTAGTGAGGTGGACAGTGAGGAACTTGAAGCTCTCGACCCGCTCCCCTCGAGCCCCAGACTCTATAGTATTGGGGAAGAGAGGGATGCAGGGATCACAGAATGGATACAAGAACCACAAATCCCTGTCTTCCTCTAGAGCAAGGTTTCCCAAACTCGGTCCTGCCCCCCCGGGTGCACGTCTTGGTTTTTGCCCTAGCACTACACACCTGATTCATTTAACCACCTCATCAAGCTTCGATTATTCGAATCAGCTGTGTAGTGCTACGGCAAAAACAAAAACGTGCACTGGGGGGTTAGAAGTGGAGTTTTCCCAGAAATACAATTCTCAGAGAAGCCATGATTAAATTCCTAAAGCCGGCGCATCGATAATGGAGAGTAAAACCGAGTGAAAACAAATGTACAAAAGGGTGCAAGCGTGGGCACACAAGCACAGACACACAAGCACACACACACAAGCACACACACACAACCTTCAGAACTTGGACTTGTCCTTCGTTGGTGATATCTTTGAGTAGATTACAGAAGGATCTGCACAGGCCCTCAGCATAGTTCTGTAGGAAGTCAGTAGCTGACAGGTAGATGTAGGCGTTGACTATCTGGAAGCATGTCCTCAGGTTCTCTGAGCTCATCTCTGAAACAGATAAACACACATCACATTAGAGGGAGGGAGAGAGATGAGCCAGACAGACTCCTAATCTCTTGTGTTCTTTATAGTGTGCAAGGTCCTATCTCACCAGGCAGTGAGAGGCTGGCCTGGCACTAAGGGATGGATGCTCTTGAGGATGCCACCCCTCAGCAGACCCAGGGAATATCAACATACACTGCCAAGATCCATGACACCTTCCAGTGCTAGGAACCAAGTGATATCGTGAGTCTCAATGATTTGACTCACTAGCACATTTTGAACAGCTAAGGGCTTGAACAAACTACGCCGTCATGCAGTCCACGATCCAACATTAGTCAAGAACACTTGGAGAAACCCAAACCTTCCTGATTAAATAAAGGTAAAATAAATAACAATAAAATAACAGTTGCTAAGTCGAGCAAAACGCCACACTCCTGCAAGCCTGCCCGAACTACAGCACCATGCGGGTTAATATGATAAATACATTCTCCAACATATCTAAATGATTCAAACACACCCTCTACTTACACTGGCAGCATAACAAACATTATTATTAGCATTGAATCACTTCTAGAGAGATATATAGTCGTTAGGCCTGAGTCCCTGGTGTTTTCCCACCCGTGTGTTTTCCACATCTACCTGATTAGTGATGGAGTTTTTCAGTTCAAATCAAATCAAATTTTTATTTGTCACATACACATGGTTAGCAGATGTTAAATGCGAGTGTAGCGAAATGCTTGTGCTTCTAGTTCCGACAATGCAGTGATAACCAACAAGTAATCTAACTAACAATTCCAAAACTACTGTCTTATACACAGTGTAAGGGGATAAGGAACATGTACATAAGGATATATGAATGAGTGATGGTACAGAGCAGCATACAGTAGATGGTATCGAGTACAGTATATACATATGAGATGAGTGTGTAGACAAAGTAAACAAAGTGGCATAGTTAAAGTGGCTAGTGATACATGTGTTACATAAGGATGCAGTCGATGATGTAGAGTACAGTATATACATATGCATATGAGATGAATAATGTAGGGTAAGTAACATTATATAAGGTAGCATTGTTTAAAGTGGCTAGTGATATATTTACATCATTTCCCATCAATTCCCATTATTAAAATGGCTGGAGTTGGGTCAGTGTCAATGACAGTGTGTTGGCAGCAGCCACTCAATGTTAGTGGTGGCTGTTTAACAGTGTGATGGCCTTGAGATAGAAGCTGTTTTTCAGTCTCTCGGTCCCAGCTTTGATGCACCTGTACTGACCTCGCCTTCTGGATGATAGCGGGGTGAACAGGCAGTGGTTCGGGTGGTTGATGTCCTTGATGATCTTTATGGCCTTCCTGTAACAACGGGTGGTGTAGGTGTCCTGGAGGGCAGGTAGTTTGCCCCCGGTGATGCGTTGTGCAGTCCTCACTACCCTCTGGAGAGCCTTACGGTTGAGGGCGGAGCAGTTGCCGTACCAGGCGGTGATACAGCCCGCCAGGATGCTCTCTAGGCCGTCTCGTCGTTGTTGGTAATCAAGCCTACCACTGTTGTGTCGTCCGCAAACTTGATGATTGAGTTGGAGGCGTGCGTGGCCACGCAGTCGTGGGTGAACAGGGAGTACAGGAGAGGGCTCAGAACGCACCCTTGTGGGGCCCCCGTGTTGAGGATCAGCGGGGAGGAGATGTTGTTGCCTACCCTCACCACCTGGGGGCGGCCCGTCAGGAAGTCCAGTACCCAGTTGCACAGGGCGGGGTCGAGACCCAGGGTCTCGAGCTTGATGACGAGCTTGGAGGGTACTATGGTGTTGAATGCCGAGCTGTAGTCGATGAACAGCATTCTCACATAGGTATTCCTCTTGTCCAGGTGGGTTAGGGCAGTGTGCAGTGTGGTTGAGATTGCATCGTCTGTGGACCTATTTGGGCGGTAAGCAAATTGGAGTGGGTCTAGGGTGTCAGGTAGGGTGGAGGTGATATGGTCCTTGACTAGTCTCTCAAAGCACTTCATGATGACGGAAGTGAGTGCTACGGGGCGGTAGTCGTTTAGCTCAGTTACCTTAGCTTTCTTGGGAACAGGAACAATGGTGGCCCTCTTGAAGCATGTGGGAACAGCAGACTGGTATCGGGATTGATTGAATATGTCCGTAAACACACCGGCCAGCTGGTCTGCGCATGCTCTGAGGGCGCGGCTGGGGATGCCGTCTGGGCCTGCAGCCTTGCGAGGGTTAACACGTTTAAATGTCTTACTCACCTCGGCTGCAGTGAAGGAGAGACCGTATGTTTCCGTTGCAGGCCGTGTCAGTGGCACTGTATTGTCCTCAAAGCGGGCAAAAAAAGTTATTTAGTCTGCCTGGGAGCAAGACATCCTGGTCCGTGACTGGGCTGGATTTCATCTTGTAGTCCGTGATTGACTGTAGACCCTGCCACTTGCCTCTTGTGTCTGAGCCATTGAATTGAGATTCCACTTTGTCTCTGTACTGACGCTTAGCTTGTTTAATAGCCTTGCGGAGGGGAATAGCTGCACTGTTTGTATTCAGTCATGTTGCCAGACACCTTGCCCTGATTAAAAGCAGTGGTTCGCGCTTTCAGTTTCACGCGAATGCTGCCATCAATCCACGGTTTCTGGTTAGGGAATGTTTTTATCGTTGCTATGGGAACGACATCTTCGACGCACGTTCTAATGAACTCGCACACCGAATCAGCGTATTCGTCAATATTCCCATCTGACGCAATACGAAACATGTCCCAGTCCACGTGATGGAAGCAGTCTTGGAGTGTAGAGTCAGCTTGGTCTGACCAGCGTTGGACAGACCTCAGCGTGGGAGCCTCTTGTTTTAATTTCTGCCTGTAGGCAGGGATCAGCAAAATGGAGTGATTGAAGCAAACACAAACCATCAAGAGGTAGAGACTCCAGCTGTGTGTTTATGTTTCTGGATTATTAGCGCTGATCAATTATGTGTAACAAACTTGTCTAATCACCAACAATCTTATTTTCATGTCAATTATTATTGATATTTTCTTTACTCTGTTCAGCCCTAAGTCTTAATAAGTGCAGAAAGGTATAGTAGAACGGGGCTGAGTCCCCAATGGCACCCTATTCCCTATGTATAGTGCACTACCGTTGACCAGAGCCCATAGGACTCTGATCAAAAGTAGTGCATTTATAGGGAATAGGGTGCCTATTGGGAAGGACCCCTAGGAGCCTTAATCCTATCAAGAGAACCTGCATCTCACCACAGAAAAGGAGCAAACGACAGGACATTGATGAGACAAAGTAAAAGCTATACAACAAAGCAATCAATAAATCTAATTGAAATTGATACGGAAATCTGCATATTTTTAACAATTCAAGCCACTAGGGAACTAAAATGTAAATGAGAAATACATGAGTAAAGGGTTAATGATGAACCTTTACTAATCATTATGGAATCTAGCTACTCCCAGACAGTATTCAAGCCACTAGGAATTAACATATAAATGAGAAATACATGATGATGGGATTAATGACAAACCTTTACTAATCATTAGGGATCCCAGCTACTGTAACCCTGTTGTTTATCATGTGACTCAGTGTGGGCTTGTAAGAGCTGCTTTTGACAGGGTTTCTTTCCATATATGTGCAATAACTAAACTGACCACAGCCACAGAGCCATACTGGTGTGTGTGTATGTGTCAGCAAACTCTTCCTAGATTGCCGCGAGGAGCTCAATTTAACAGTGATGTGGAGTGTCATGGTGGCTGATCCAACCCCCAACACACACACACATAGAGGAAGCTTGTCTCTGACAGTAATGTGAAGTGACAGGGTTACCGCTCCTAACGCCTGGAATAGCAGTCTGCTTGCATCCCCAGAAACACACACCTCTTACCCTTTCAAATCCCCTCCTCCCTTCCCAGAATTTGTCCTCTCATGCTGTCCGTCTATTTCCCTCTCTGGGCTCTTCTGTAAGCCCCCTCACTATCCAGTAGACAGCACTTTGCTCCCACTCAAGGATATTTTGTTTACATCGGTGTGTCCTATCTGCTAATCAAGAAATAGGAAACTTCTAGACCGACATGCTAGGGTCTGACTATATCAGATACAAATCATACATCATTCTATGAGACTCACCTACCAGATACTAAGGTTGTGTCCTTTATAGTGCACTAATTTGGAATTTTTCCCAGGACCTATAGGGACCTAGTGTAGGCCACTCCGGCAAATTGATTGGTACCACTTCAAGCCTCTGTCACACTGCAGACAGACTCACTTTGGGTTGAAGTTATGGGTGGAATCAAATTCTGTTCGCAACAATCAATAATTTAAAATAAATATCTATCCAGATTTTGACGCCCCACCCACTTGAACCAGTTCCTGATCAAACGTGATTCTTTTCCTCCTTCCGGCCGATTGGCAAACAAATATTAATTATATTTGTCAAAACTATTAAATTATGTGAACAGAATTTGAAAGATATGTTAATTTTATGTTGAGGAAAAATATTACAAAAAAAATGTAAATGTTTTTTCCCACGTGGTATAATACTCAGAAGCCATCGTCAGTTAGCATTAGCATTCTCACAGAGAATGAATGGTGGTGTTAGCTAGTTAGCTTATTAGAAAAAATGTAATGTTGAATGTAGATAACATTAGGATATTTGGAATCTGTTGTGCCACAAAACTAACACAAGGCATTCTCTATTACCAATTTCAGACAGAAGATGAGGTATGTTAACTATAAAAATATCCAATCCCATTTTATTAGTCACATACACATGGTTAGTAGATGTTATTGCGAGTGTAGCGTAATGCTTGTGCTTCTAGTTCCGACAGAAGCACAAGCATAAGGAAATGTTTGTATGAACCCCTTTCTTGCAGGTATACCACTCTTATAAATATCAGTAGGCATGGTAAAATAGTAGGAATTTGGTCAGTGTACGAAAGGGATATGAGTTAACATATATAAAAAATTCTGTGCATGTTATTTAATAGTTATGACACATTTTATTCGTATTTAACAACATTTTGTTTGTTTGGGAATGGACCGGAAGGAGGAAAATAATCGCAAAAAAATTGGATGCGCCCTTGTTGGCACGTGTCATAAGGTGAATTAACAAAGAAATAAACCTCCCCTACACTTTGTAGGTTATTGTTGTTAGATGACATTAGCCTAGTTGTCTGAATCTCTCTTACAGAGATGTAGTATAGGCCAGTTTAGTTCGCTTGTGGACTACCTCTATTCTCAAAGCCGTGAGCGATAGATATCAAGGGCACTTCTAACCTGGATAAAAAAGGAAATTAATATGCGAATGTACAAATCCTACATTTCCTGTAAGAAAGAGTGGTAAGATGGCAAAGATGTATTGCCATTGAATCCAATGCTCATTCCCATTCAAGCTACAAGTAATAATGCATTCGTAGTGTAAGTGGCAAATCATTTTGGCTCGAGGGCCACATCAGGGTTTTCAAAATTCAGTGGAGGGCCGCCAGATTTCTTTCCAGACATATTTGTTTTTCAAAAGGTCAGTTATTTGCAAATAAAATAATACATTTCCCCAATCTTTTGTTTTGAACTCAAACCTCCCCAGGACTGGAGTGAATGGGCTCGCGGGCTATGCACAGGTTGTTAATTTGGGCAATGTATTTCATAGCATCTGCTCTCTGCACATGTTGTTAATGATGATAATGTATGCAGGGCAGCTTTTTAGTCAGCATCTCAACCCTGATAGCTTCATGAATATTTAAAGTGTCTTCAGAAAGTATTCACAACCCTTGAAACGTTAACATTTTGTTGTGTTACAACCGGAATTGGAAATGGATTCAATTGAGATTTTGTGTCAATGGCCTACACACAATAACCCATAATGTCAAAGTGTAATTAAGTTCAGGAGTATACATTTGTTTAAAAAGTCACAATAAGTTGCATGGACAAAAACAGTGTTTGACATTGAATGAGTACCTCCTCTCTGTAGCATAAACATACAATTATATGTAAGGTCCGTCAGCCGAGCAGTGAATTTCAAACAGAGATTCAGTCCCAAAGACCAGGGAGGTTTTCCAATGCCTCGCAAAGGGCACCCATTGGCAGATGGGTAAAAATATAAATGTATATCCCTTGGAGCATGGTGAAGTTATTAATTACACTTTGGAAGGTGCATCAACACAACCAGTCGATATAAAGATACAGGCGTCCATCCTAACTCAGTTGCCGGAGAGGAAGAAAACTGATCAGGAATTTCACCACGAGGCCAATGGTGACTTTAAAACAGTTAGAGTTTAATGGCTGTGATAGCTTTCTCCTGAGAATGGATCAACAACTTTGTAATTACTCCACAATAAGAACCCAAATGATAGAGTGTAAAGAAGGAAGCCTGTACAAAATAAAAACAATCCAAAACATGCATCCTGTTTGCAATAAGGCACTAAAGTAAAACTGCAAAAATCGTGGCAAAGAAATGAACTTTGTTCTGGATACAAAGCATTATCCAACATCACTGAGTATCACACCTCCTATCTTTAAGCATGTTATGGCTATGCTTGTCATCGGCAAGGACTACAGAGGTTGTTTTTTTTCGGATAAAAAGGAAACGGAACAGAGCTGAGCACAAGCAGAGGAAAACCTGGTTCCAACAGATACTAGGAGAAAAAAATCTACTTTCAGCAGGACAATAACCTAAAACGCCATGCCAAATATACACTGGAGTTAAGTACCAAGACGACATATGTCCCTGAGTGGCCTAGTTAGTGTTGACTTAAATCTACTTGAAAATCTATGGCAAGACATGAAAATGGCTGTCTAGCAATGATCAACAACCAACTTGACAGAGCTTGAAGAATCTTTTTAATAATAATGTGCAAATATTGTACCCTCGAGGTGTGCAATGCTCTTAGAGACTTACCCACAATGACTCTAAGCTCTAATCGCTGCCAATGGTGATTCTATCATGTATTTTTTTAATTATTTTTTAAATCAATTTAGTTACAAAATGTTTAATAAGTTGAGGGGTATGAATACGTTCTGAAGGCACTGTATGACCTATGAGCTGGGCGAGTGAATGTGTCCGACCAGATAATTAGCTAATTGATTATGTACAGTGGCTACTTCATACACATCACGTACATACACTTAATCACCACTAGCAATAAGGTTAGGCACCTTCCCTAAGTACAGTCATGGAGTTGCTACTAATCCCATGCAAATTCCATTCCAATTATGCATGAGCTAACACTCACTTAACCACATTGGCCTCCAGAGACACGGCTCTACAGTACTCACTATGCCCATTTAAACATGAATAGATCTAGACATTCCTTCCTATCAATATATTACATATAGAGCTATATAAATAAACTCTGAAATCCAAGTCAAATGTAAGTTACTCTTAAGCGCTTTTCAGACAGCCAGCGGAATAGAGCAGAGTTCTCCGCCTAGTACGCCATCTGTCTCTCTAGTCAAAGCGACAAGTGTGTTCACGAGGGCGACAGGCGCAGGTGACCACGGCAACAAAATAAAGAAACATTATCGATGTCTGAAAGAATTATCGCTTTAACGTGCAACAGAATTTATTAATCCAAAAATGGATTAGAAAACAATAACTTTATTGTAAATGTGACTCTAAACTGATTAGCTGGTTTTTACTGCTGTACTGTTTTTGTACAGCTGTTCCGTGCTGTGTGTCACCACACAGGGTATGTTTTGTGATTCTTTCCTCTGGTAAAAAAAGCAAACTAATCTCCCATGGGGACAGTACCCTGTGTAGGGTGCAGTTTATCAGGTCGGATGCTTAACGGGTGTCCCGACTCTTTGTGGTCACTAAAGATACCATGGCACTTATCGTAAGAGTAGGGTTGTTAACCCCGGTGTCCTGGCTAAATTCCCCAATCTGGCTCTCCCCCAATTTATTTTTAATTTGTACCTTTATTTAACTAGGCATGTCAGTTAAGAACAAATTCTTATTTTCAATGACGGCTTAGGAACAGCAGGTTAACTGCCTATTCAGGGGCAGAATGACAGATTTGTACCTTGTCAGCTTGGGGGTTTGAACTTGCAACCTTCCGGTTACTAGTCCAACACTCTAACCACTAGGCTACCCTGCCGCCCCAATCATCTCCAGCTTCCAATTGGCTCATTCATCCCTCCCTGTAACTATTCCCCAGGTCTTTGCTGTAAATGATCCTCAGTTAACTTACCTGGTAAAATAAGGGTTAAATAAATACATTAAATATAGCCATAGAAGCAGTGACATATCCCTCAATGCAGTCATACTCGGTGGCTTATTGGGGGTGTGGCTTTCAGTTACTTCTTTTTGGCAATCCATCACGTGACAGTTAATGTCATGCAAACCGAGCCAATATATCCTCCAAACAACGGCTTCGAAGCCATTATCACTTTTATACAATGGGTTACCAACATATTAAACTAATGATTGACATTTTCGTTAAAAACGTTATTTTGTGACTACAGAGTGGCGCAGCGGTCTAAGGCTTGAGGCATTACTACAGACCCAGGTTCGATGCCAGGTGATGTCGCAGCCGGCCGCGACCGGGAGACCCAAGAGGCGGCACACAATTGTCCCAGCGTCAGGAGGGTTTGGCCGGCCAGGATGTCCTTGTCCCATTGCACTCTAGCGACTCCTTGTGGCGGTGCAGGCACATGCACGTTGAAACAGTGTGGCTGGCTTCAGTGTAAAGCGAGCAGTGTGTCAAGTAGCAGTGCGGCTTGGCAGGGTCGTGTTTCAGAGGACACATGGCTCTCGACCTTCACCTTTTCAGAGTCCGTACGGGAGTTGCAGTGATGGGACAAGACTAACTACCAATTGGATATCACGAAATTGGGGAGAAAAAGGGTTAAAGATACGAATAAAATTACATTCTTATGATGAATTTATTCACACTATTTCATCCATCCACAAGATAGTCCTGACACAAATCGAGGGTCGCTACACAAGCCGGCTGGTCATTAGTGCCATCGCTTCGGTTGCCAGAGACGCAACCCAGTCGTTCAGTCTTTTTGTTCTGCATCTATGGACACGACCCAGTCATTCGTTCTAAATTTTCCATTGCCATACCGGCTGGCAACATTCTTATCCCTTGGTTGCTAGCTAACTTAAAGTCATGTCAAAAAGTGCAGAATATGCCAGAATAACTGCAAAGTGTTGCATTTGCAGTTTTCTAGTGACATTTATTGGGACACATCCATAACAATGAGCTATTGAGGTGCGATTTCACCTGGCATAGAAAGTATGCTCACTCGGCAGGACAAAATGTTCAGAGGAGCTAGCCAACAACACAGCTAACAAAATCAATTCAAACTGAAGCTGAAAAGACTGCAAACTAGCTGCACTTCATTTCATTTAAACTTTTTTCAATTGACATTTCTTTGTATGCATAAAAATGATGCCAGGTGATTCATGATTTCGACATGCTGAGAAGAGCTGCCTTTTGGTCAGTCTTGTCCTGACATGTTAATTGCTATGGGAGAGCTGGAGGTCGAATTTGAATATTGGAACAATGTTGCAAATACCGGAGAGAGACAGCGAATGTTATACAAATGTCCTCTGCTGAAAACTAAATACTAGACTAAAACAAATGTGAGATAATGTCAAGATGCTTTCTATAGTGGAAATCAAGTTTATACATTTCTGGGCTGAGACAGTGGATTTCAGATGGAACAGAGAAATAGGCATTTTAACGTGAAATAGACACCAGCTGGAATACGGTATTAACCAATCAGCATTCAGGATTAGCCCCACCCGTTGTATAATTCATGTTAGAAACACCATTGGCAGTGATTACAGCTTTGCACACCTGGATTGTGGAATATGTTATTTCCCTGCCGAAAGGTAAATTCCTCTCCCAGTTGCTGGTGTAATGCTTGAAAATAAGGAGGCAGTTACTCAGTGATGTGTTGCGTTTGCATTAAGGCCAGGAAGCGTATTCCTTGTTTTTCAAAGTACAACTTTAAGTGCCTTGTTGCATACACGATGGATGTTTAGATTTTTAAAAATTGGTTATATTTGTATTTTTCTTTTCACTCTGTCATTTAGTTTATTGTGGAGTCACTCACTACTATGTTGTTGACCTTCCTCAGTTTTCTCCCATCACAGACACGGAACTCCGTAGCAATGTTAAAATCACCTCATGACCTCATGGTGACATCCCTGAGCAGTTTCCCTCCAGTCATGCAGCTTAGTTCAGAAGGATGACTGTTTTGCTGCATCTGGGTGGTTTAATACATCAACCACAGCATACAGTGTATTTGGAAAGTATTCAGACCCCTTCCCTTCTTCCACATTTTGTTACTTTACAGCCTTATTCTAAACAAATAAAATAAAATCTCAATCTACACGCAATATCCCATAATGGAAAAGCGTAACATTTGTTGTACATTTATTACAAATAAAACCAGAAATAAATTATTTACGTATTTAAGTATTCAGACCCTTTGCTATGAGACTCAAAATTGAGCTCAGGTGCATCCTATGTCCATTGATCATCCATGAGATGTTTCTACAACTTGATTGGAGTCCACCTGGGATAGATTCAATTGATTGAACATGATCTGGAAAGGCACACGCCTGTCCATATAAAAGTCCCACATTTGACAGTGCATGTCAGAGCAGAAACCAAGCCATGAGGTCGAAGAAATTGTCCGTAGAGCTCTGAGACAGAATTGTGTCAAGGCACAGACTTAAGGAAGGGTACCAAAACATGTATGCAACATTGAAGGTCCCTAAGAACACAGTGACCTCCATCATTCTTAAATGGAAGAAGTTTGAAACACCAAGACTCTTCTTCGAGCTGGCCTCCTGGCCAAACTGAGCAATCTGGGGAGAAGGGCCTTGGTTAGGTTGGTGACCAAGAACCCAACCCAAAAACCTAATGGGAGAACCTTCCAGAATGACAACCATCTCTACAGCACTCCACCAATCAGGCCTTTATGGCATTGGCCAGACGGAAGCCACTCCTCAGTAAAAGGCACATGACAGCCCTATCGGAGTTTGACAAAAGGCACCTAAACGACTCTGATGAAACCAACATGGATATTTTAGGCCTGAGTGCAACACGTCAAGTCTGGAGGAAACCTGGCACCATACCTATGGTGAAGCATGGTGGTGGCAGCATCATGCTGTGGGGATGTTTTTCAGTTCCAGGGACTGGGAGACTAGTCAGAATCGAGGGAAAGATGACCGGAAACAGTACAGAGAGATCCTGAATGAAGACCTGCTCCAGAGTGCTCAGAACCTCAGACTGGGGCAAGGGTTCACCTTACAACAGGACAACAAACTTAAGCACTCAGCCAAGAAAAAGCAGGAGTGGCTTCGGGACAAGTCTCTGAATGCCCTTAAGTGGCCCAGCCAGAGCTGGGACTTGAACTCGATCAAACATCACTGGAAATAACTGAAAATAGCTGTGCATCGACGCTCCCCATCCAATCTGACAGAGCTTGAGAGGATCTGCAGAGAAGAATGGGAGAAACTCCCCAAATACAAGTGCACTTGTAGTGTCATACCCAAGAAGACTCAAGGCTGTGATCACTGCCAAAGGTGCTTCAACAATGTACTGAGTAAAGGGTCTGAATACTTACGTAAATGTTTATTTAATTTTTTATAAATTAGCAAACATTTATAAAAAAAAAATTTTGCTTTGTCATTATGGAGTACTGTATGTAAATTGACGAGAATGAAAAAGAATAAGGCTGTAACGTAAAACAACATGTGGAAAAAGCAATTTGCATATACTCTAGAATGTTATGAAGAGTGATCAGATTATCGTACAGTCAACAATTAAAATATCCCAGGTTTTTGCCAAAGTGCAGTCTCTGCTGACGCTTATTGTAGATGAGGACACCCAGATATTAGTATTCCTCAACAATCTATGTTCTGACCTCTGATAGCTGTTGCAGAAGTCTGAGTTTTTTGATCCCTGAAGTCTATACACATCTATTTGTTGGTGCTGAGAAACGAGTGTGATTCATCACACCACTCTACAAAGTCATTTCAGACTGGGCCATGGTTTTCCTCATCATCATGCAACAGGCTGATCAGGGCAGTGTCATCAGCGAACATGACAAGGTGTCTTTCAGGATGGGAATTTGCACAACTGTTGGTGTACAAGATGTGCAGGAGTGGGGACAAAATACATCCCTGTTGGTGGTGCATTTGTCCGACATGTGGGGACCCACCTTGACCTGCTGTGAACACTGGATCATGAACATTACAACCCCTGAACAATTTCAAAACATCAGCCTGTTTTTCACAACAATCCTCTGACATTTGTAAAGACACTTTCATTTGTTGTACATCCAACAAAGTCGACTGATTCAAATCGTGAGAAGAAAACATTGTTCATTAGCCATACTCAGGCTGATGTTTCGAAATTGTTCAGGGGTTGTAATGTACACAAAAGCCCAGGCCCAGACAAAATAAGTGGATTTGTGTTAAAGCACCCTGCTGAACAATTAGCTGGTGTTAGACATTTTTCAACCCTTACTCAGCCAGGAACACGTATCAGCGTTGTTGAAAAACTCAACAATTATGCCCATTCCAAAAGCATCCTGTACCCCGGCACCGGTGCCCCCTGTAATATAGCCTCTTATTTTTTTACTTTAGTTTATTTAATAAATATTTTCTTAACTCTATTTCTTGAACTGCATTGTTGGTTAATAAGGGCTTGTAAATTAAGCATTTCCCGCATGTAAGAAATTAAATTAGATTTGATCTAATCCCTGTGCAGAATGAGTACCGTCCTGTCGCCTTGGCATTCTTAGTAACGAAATGCTTTGATAAAATTGTTTTAAAGTCATATCTTCTGCGCCACCAAGCAGTTACTCGACCCATTTCAGTTTGCAGAGGAGTTGATGCTATTCTTACTCTCTTCTACAGACATCTAGAGGGCGCCAAATCTAGAGGGCGCCAAATCTAGAGGGCGCCAAATCTAGAGAGCGCCAAATCTAGAGAGCGCCAAATCCCATGTCTGAACATTCAGTTCATTAGCCATGTTCTGCCCCTAATTTCTCCTAAGGTCAGCATTGGCTTTTCCCCTGCCTTTGTGGGGGCCACTAGTCATGGATTGTATCTCTTACCAGGCCACACTCGAGTTTCCTCAGGAGAGGGTCCTCTCCACCCTTTGCTTTTTTTGCCTCCTTGACCACCAGTATCAGTCTTCTAATCTCACGTTGTACATATCTTAAATCCTGTCCATCACCCTCAGCATAAACTGCCTTCTTTCTACTAAGAAGTGATTTTAGATGTTTTGATACCTAGGGAAGATTTCACAGGTCTTGGAAGGCACAACTGACAACACAGAATGTTATATAGTCAAACAACAGAGTTAAGAGCAGAGCTGCTGTCCTCAAATAACTCCTACATAGTACAGTCAAAACACCCTTGGAGACGAGTGATGGGGTTCTCGTTCCAGAACTGGACAGTTTTAACTGTATGTTTCTCCCTATCCGGGAACCGATAGAAGCTTGGCCGGAGGTCAACAATGTTGTGGTCTGATGTCCCCAGGGGAGGTTTCGTGGTGGAAGAGAAAGCATTTGGTATTGTCCCACTGCACAAATCAATCAGAGTCTTATTTTCCTCAGATGGCATTTTACATACTGGTGGTATGTGAACAGGACCTTGCGTAGAGTGCAGTTGTTAAAATCCCATAATATAAATGTGGGTGTGTCAGGGGAAATGGAGTCCAATTTCTGTGACAGATAATAAATCATCTCTGATGCTATTGCTAGATTCGGTTTTGTTTGAATATACACAACGGTAAACAATTAGGGAAACTCGCAGGGCGGATCGTAGGGTCGCAGTGACACAGAAAGCAATTCAAAAGTCGGGGGTACAGAGTTTATACCACTGATCCCTGATAAGCAGGCAGACTCCACTACCGTGATGTTTCCCTGTAGAGGTCAGATCATGGTCCGCACTGACCAGTGTGAAGCCGGCAGGCCGCACCTCACTGTCCGGAACTCTGTCATCCAGCTCACCCGCTTTCCCCCTCATTGACTGGGTGTTGATCAGCAAGGTGGTGGGTAAGGAAAGTTTGTTCTTAAATATTTTAAGTCTGTCTGATTCCCCACGTTTTCCATGTTTGCATTTGGGCTTGTAATCCATCCACTCGCAGACAATCAGAGATGGGCCCTTGGGATAACGATCACGTTGCTTTGTTGAAGTAGGAACTCTTTGCTGTATTGGATTCTGCTGCCAGCAGCGTTTCCATAACTTAAGTATGTGTGTAGTGGGTATGTACACCATCAACAAGATCAGTCCAACACCCCAAAACTGTAAAGACATCTTTGACAGATGGTTAAGAAACAAAGTGTAAAAATATGTTAAAAACTTTGCTCATCAGTCAGGCTCAAGTGCAGAGCAACCCAACTCAATGATTAAAAACAGAAATATGTCAGATGAATGCAGCTGTACAGTCTAAGGCACTGCATCTCAGTGCAAGAGGTATCACATCCGTCCGTGATTGGGAGTCCTATAGCACAATTGGCACAGCATCATCCGGGTTTGGCCGTCATTGTAATTAAGAATTTGTTTATTAACCAACTTGCCTAGTTAAATAAAGGCTACACACACAAGTTATTTTGTTGGCATTTAAATGTCCCCATTACCCGTAAAACATAATTAAAACCTATTTCTTTCACTTACTTGCTGTGCTGTTTCGTTGTTAATTCGTTCAGTCGTTTCATTCTCAACCAGGATTTCGAATACTATGGAACGTCGTGTGAGTCATTGCGTGTCAAATAACACTATTTGACGTGTCAAATAAGCTTGTTGACCAATCCTGAATATGACTGTATGTCACATAATACATTTACGCGTTCATAAATGTTTTACGTAGTTATTACACATTGATTACACTATCACTCGTATTCCATAGTTACACAACGGTTCATCGATACGTATGCTATGATGGTAAAGTTGTCTCGCGCACCTACAGTGCTGGTCATAAAAAGCTAGCTAGCTCATGGATGCAAACAATGTTCTTCCCCAAAAACATAGCATAACAACAATCTGTTTCAGTAGCTGCAGTTAGCTAACTAACTATATAGCTAGGTGTCATCTAAAATAACCCTCATTTATAAGACAGTTCTTATTTGATTAATGGTCGGACCCATCTGTGAAGCTAGCCACAATAAGGATTAGCCACAATAGTGGACTTTGTGGTTAGCCTTCAAAATTAAAGTATGTCATTGACAGTGATGCAAATGAATACAAATAGTAGACATATGACATAATTGAATTAGATCATGCTAGACGAGGTTGGAACGTTGTTATATAAAATCAAATAAAGACAATTTGTTAATTTCACAAAAATCTGTTGAAATCACACTGGATGTATTAAACTTCAGAATTGCATTGGGGGCATACGTGTTTCACTGTACAGCCTTACCTATGGATTGTGGCTCAGTGACATGGGCTTACTCTGTGACACCCAGAGGACATTTGTGTCGTAGCTCTAATTGCAGGACTCTGAAACAACTGTGAATTGAGCCACATTTACTGGCAACCTATGTGTATTGAACACTATTCCCGGTGGAAAATACTGCGTGGATGTTTTGGAGTCTAACAACTCTGACGTTATTAGGAAAAAAAAGCTTGGGTATTGAGTAGACTGATAACCAGTTTCATTGAGCCCCAATCCTTAGGTAAAGCTGTACAGTGCAATATGAATGTCAATACACACAATAGGCAGGGAAGGTTATTTCACACAGTCACAGTCCCGCGATAAGAGCTACAACGCTAATATTTGCGTAAACACTTCACAGTTGTGTTCTGTAGGTGTCCATGAGTAGACTGATACCTCATTTCATTGCTTCACATTCCAACCTTGTTTAACATGATCACCAATTGTAACCTTCTGCATCACTTTCAAATCCTTATTGTGGCTAGCTTCAGAACACATAACCCATTCTGGAAGAGCCTCATTTGCCAGATGAAGCTAGCTGGCTGCTTATAACGTTAGCTTTGGGCAACAGGGTTAAGTAGCTGGCTAGCTATTTATTTTCATGAACTGAAGTTCAATTTCAATAGGCAAACAACAAGTGGCTACCTAGCTAATACTTACAAGGATTCCTAAATCATTGTTTAAAGTAATGAAAATGACTGCAGTTTCATTTGGTCATTGTTTTCAGGCTGGTTTTATTGGTGCTAGCTAGGTACCAAGCTAAAGCTAGCTACCCTCGAAGTTGCAGTCAAACAAATAATGCTTTATTACAAACGCAGTATTGTAAATACTTTTGTACAGCTTTCAGTGCTACTGATAGTAGTGGTGGTGCTTGGCTCGCATGTAAAAATTCAGAACACACAACATTTTATAACAGAACACGCAAAGACCCAAACGGCGTTCCATAGTATGTCATGAAGGTAATAGCAGTGACGCTATTACTGTGCAACTCTGGTATAGCAACATGTGTACCGGTGCTCGACCAGTCAGCAAAAGCCAACATCACCCACGTCAGAGAACAATGAAATGAATACCATTATCTTGCCGTTAATGGATTTCGCCTTTGGAGTTGTTGAAATTTCGCTGACATTTTCTTACCCTTTCAAATGACTGCTTGACTTGTTGACTGCTCCATCCATACAGCAGACATTGTGGGCTAGGTTAGGAATGCTGTGTTGCACAACATTTTACGTGGCGACGTTACATCATGTACCTAAGTCATATAGGTATGCACGTAGGCTTTGACGTTGGTTTTGCTCATCGGCGTTAAACTAGACATCGGGTCGATAACGATGTTGGTATTTTATAGCTAATATCAGCCAATTCCAATATGTTCATCGATATATCGTGCATCCTTATAAATAATTTATGAACACTAAAAAATGCATTAACATGGTAAAGGGTGCTGGAAAAGGCAGAACACCTGGGAATTAGTTGGTAAGGTCTGGAAGGATTATGCTAGTCTTAAAATCTATGCAAGGCCAGTGACATATACATCCTAGACCTTTAAAAGGTTTGCCTTCACCATTATGTGTCCCACTCACAGTTACAACACACCCCATATGATTACCCAGAAGACAACAGGAGCAACAGCATAGATTATTGGAATAATCTGTCTCTGTGCAGTGCTCATTTAGAGCAGCCCAGAGGCCTATAGTCTTCAAGTCTCTTCAGGCCTATGCCCCAAACAAAACCAACGAAAACCCAGGAGGAACGAGCCGGAAATGCCACGGGCCAAACCAAAAACAAGCCACCAAGGATTCCTGTGGAAGTGCCCCAGAGCATATGACACATATCCACTGTATGAGGCAGTTAGAGACAGTATGATTACTAACAAAAGCTAAATCCTTCAGCAATGATTTGGAAGCTAAAAAATAAATACCTTACTGTGATTGCTTTCAATTAAAATGACAAAGATACATTTCTCTAGCAAGAATTTTGTTTGGACTGTCTGAGTGGGGAGGGAAAACTGAAAATGAGTTATTAGCAGAGAGGTTTGAAATTCTTTCTTATTGGCCTATTAAGTAATTAGGCCAAAATTCCATCCCACCAAAACAGGATGCCGCTAAAATGACATTGCCATTTTCACAGTACTATTCCAACCTCTTAGTATGGAAATATACATGTACAGCTGAAGTCGGAAGTTTAAATACCCTTAGGTTGGAGTCATTAAAACTAGTTTTTCAAACACTCCACTTATTTCGAGGTTAAACAAACTATAGTTTTGGCAAGTCGGTTAGGACATCTACTTTGTGAACGACAAGCCAACTTCCCAACAATTGTTTACAGACAGATTATTTAACTTATAATTCACTGTATCACAATTCCAGTGGGTCAAAAGTTTACATACACTAAGTTAACTGTGCCTTTAAACAGTTTGGAAAATTCCAGAAAATTATGTCATGGCTTTAGAAGCTTCTGATAGGCTAATTGACATCATTTGAGTCAATTGGAGGTGAACCTGTGGATGTATTTTAAGGCCTACCTTCAAATTCAGTGCCGCTTTGCATGACATCATGGGAAAATCAAAAGAAATCAGCCAAGACCTCAGGATTTGTTTTGTAGACCTCTACAAGTCTGGTTCATCCTTGGGAGCAATTTCCAAATGCCTGAAGGTACCACGTTCATCTGTACAAACAGTAGTACGCAAGTATAAACACCATCGGACCAACCAGCCGTCATACCATTCAGGAAGGAAACGCATTCTGTCTCCAATAGATGAACGTACTTTGGCGCGAAAAGCAGCAGCAAAGGACCTTGTGAAGATGCTGGAGGAAACAAGTACAAAAGTATCTGTATCCACAGTAAAACGAGTCCTATATCGACATAACCTGAAAGGCCGCTCAGCAAGCCACTGCTCCAAAACTGACATAAAAAAGCCAGACCAAGGTTTGCAACTGGACATGGGGACAAAGATCGTGCTTTTTTGAGAAATGTCCTCTAGTCTGATGAAACAAAATAGAAGTTTGGCCATAATGACCATGATTATGTTTGGAGGAAAAAAGGGAGAGGCTTGCAAGCCAAAGAACACCATCCCAACAGTGAAGCATGGGGCTGGCGGCATCATGTCGCGGGGGTGCTTTGCTGCAGGAGGGACTGATGCACTTCACAAAATAGATGGCATCATGAAGGGGGAAAATTGTGGCTATATTGACTCAACATCTCAAGACATCAGTCAGGAACTTAAAGCTTGGTCGCAAATGGGTCTTCCAAATGGACAATGACCCCAAGCCTTCTTCCAAAGTTGTGGCAAAATGGCTTAAGGGCAACAAAGTCAAGGTATTGGAGTGGCCAACACAAAGCCCTGACCTCAATCCTATAGAAGATTTGTAGGCAGAACTGAAAAAGCATGTGGGAGCAAGGATGCCTACAAATCTGACTCAGTTACACCAGTTCTGTCAGGAGGAATGGACCAAAATGCACCCAACTTATTGTGGGAAACTTGTGGAAAGCTACCTGAAACGTTTGACCCAAGTGAAACCATTTAAAGGCAATGCTACCAAATACTAATTGAGTGTATGTAAACGTCTGACCCACTGGGACTGTGATGAAAGAAAAAGCTGAAATAAATCACTACTATTATTCTGACATTTCACATTCTTAAAATACAGTGGTGATCCTAACTGACCTAAGACAGGGGACTTTTACTAGGATTAAGCGTCAGGAACTGTGAAAGATTAGTTTAAATGTATTTGGCTAAGGTGAATGTAATGTTCCGACTCTTCAACTGTACATAAAACACAGGGAAACCGTTTTATTAGTTACTGGACTGGGTCTTTATCAAAGAGTCACATTCTCAGCAGACCAATGCTGCTTTACTCAAGTAGCCTAGCTGCTACAAATGAATTATTGGATAGTTCAACATACACTAGCCATTGACATAATCTAAAAGTTATACCCAGGTGAAAATGATCCTCTGAATATCTTTATTTCAGCACAATGCCAGATACGGCTACGGCATGAGAGACATGAGACTTCTGCAGGTTTTAATTGTTCCCTGAAGGACGGAAGAATGGAGTGAGTGCAAGTAAACTAATAGAACACTATGATAAAGCTCCATTTCAATTCCGTTAAGGATCCTTTCACAGAGGGAAATTCACTTTGGAACGTTGGAATGCACTGGGAACGTGTTAGGGGAGGATGCTGGACGTTTCGTCTGAATAAGGGTTCTTCTTACTACTAATGGATGAAATGATGGTATTAGACAGTGAAGAGGAAGAGGCGGGGAGAGACAAGAGAGAAAGGGACATGCAAAGAGAGGAGAGAGAATGTGAACGATAATCTCCAAATAGGCTGTTTCTAAATAAACAATTTTAAGTGCAGTATGATCCTCATAGCTCCAGAGACAGGTTCACAGCATGACACACACTAGACCTAAAGCAGTCCAGGCATGATGTGGCCCATCAAGTGATTTCACGCTCCAATGTGCATAATCCTTTCTTCAAATGTATATCCATATTACAGCAGGGATCAACTATATTCAGCCGAGGGGCAATTTCTTCTTGAGCGTATGGTCAGGGGACCGGCCCGGAACATAATTAAAAATCATTTGTAAACTGCAAATTGACCGCAGGAAGCCCAAAAGATATAATATTTGACTAAAACAATCCTCTCAAACCTTGTTTACATTTGTATACGATCATTCTCTATGATGCGTGGGAATACTCTGGAACGGCTTTCCAATGTTAAAACCACTTGGAGCTGATTTGCTGTTTTTTTTTTTTTACAGTCCAACAATAAAAATAAATATATAACTCTGCTCAGAAAACTCGGGGGGCCAAATAAAATTAAAATAAATCAGCTGTGGCCAAGCAGTTAGAGAACCCTGTAATACAGATTAATTGCCTGGGCATCAGCAGTACTTTGTCTTTTTAACAGGATTAGGATATGGCATTCACTTCACAGAGGATACTTGTTAATACATTCTAAACGATCAGTGTTTCCCCTATATTCATTTAGCAGTGGTGGGCTACTGCTGGTAAATCGTTGCCGCCACTCGCCAAAATTTGGGGTTGGTAAAATCAGCGTAAACTTAAATGACTAAAACCAGATATAAATTACGCAGAAAAGTTAATGGAGCTATTCATGCTAAAAACGATCATCTTTGAGAACTAAAAAACACCAAAATAAAAACTAAACAATCAGGGAGAATCAAAAATCCCCAAAATGTCATGCCTATGGTTGCACATATTGGGGAATATTCAGGAGGTGGAAACTTTCCATGGGAAGAAAAAGGAGTATATGGGAATTAACAGAAATATATGCTAATTAATACCATTTAAATGTATGTATATATATATGTATATGAAAATGGCAACATTTTGTCAACGTCCACCCCCCTTCCCTAGCGCAGGTGAGGAATGGCACTACAATTCCCTCAATTCCACACACACTGATTTTCTCCCCTCGGGTGGTGCATCAGACTGGGTTCTCGCACAAACATCCACGCACGCACGCACGCACGCACGCACACACACGCACACGCACACACACACACGCACGCACGCACGCACACGCACACACACACACACACACACACACACACACACACACACACACACACACACACACACACACACACACACACACACACACACACGCACGCACACCTGGGGAGGTTTCTCATGGCTGGATATTAAAACATATAGCCGCATACACCCAGAACACGCCAGGGGGTTATGGATCAGGAGAAGTCAAGGACTTAAATAACACTGTTTCTAATGGCTCTAAACCATTTAACTAATAACTATGTAACTTTTTTAATGGCATGCAAAAACCTTGGGAACTTTCACCAAGCAGTTCATTTACATTCATTGGAAATGGTGAAAGCCAGCTGATAAGCTGTGCACATACAGTAGCAATATCTTCCAGGGACTGTTCATAAGAATATCAATATGAGAAAAAAGGCATTCAGGGAGAGAATAAATTGAATTGGATTTCGCGGCTGCGTTCAATTTGGGAAGGACAATGTGGAGTTAAAGGTTGGATTTAATAAGGCCTTCAAAAAAAATCATGTGTGCAGTGTGTGAGAACGGGGGGGGGGCAGCCAAGTCAACACTTTAAAACAAAAAACATGAAAGTATCAAGTTTGAACACCCCTACAACTCTCTTTCTGATGGGGGCTGAGAGCAGTATGTCAAAGTAATTTGCTAAACAAATCGCAATAGCAAGGTCCATTGACAAGTCTGCACCTTTCCTTAAAAGTTACTTGTCCATGAGATACCTAGTTGAATTTCAATACATTTAATGGGTTTGGACGACCGTGCCAAACGGAAGTCTAGCCCTGCCTTGTTCTGGCTGATGGAGAATCAGAGATAGTCTTTTAGTGAGCTACCTGTACTGGGGTGATCAGATGCAATACACAGCCCTCTTTCAAGTGACTCACCTGCATCTCCAACACCTCAAGCACATCACAACTTTTACCAGGTGTACATTGTTCACTAATTGTCTTGTCATTCAAACCTGCCTGCTGACCTGCTGAGTTGGAGATAAATGAGATAATTGTTTTGAAAAGAATGTCTAAAATAGTCTGTGTGGCACTTTTATGATTAGTCCATCTGTATGACCTTTGTGGTATTGGAGACATCATTCTCTTGCTCTGACTCATTCTCCTTCCTTTCCCTCTCCTCCTCAGCGTCATTAAAGCGGAGGTAAGACAGGGGCAAACCATAGGCCCCGTGAAGATATTCCATGTGGGCCTAGAATTCACTTGAACATTTAAAAAAAATATATCCAATCAAACTACTGGCTGCTACAAAACATCACTGAGCTGGATTGATAAACTAGGTCTTTGCATTACCGACAACAGCTGCAAAGGTACTGATAAAAACATTGACAGAAGATAGGAGTCTGGCCCTGGGCATATGGTGGAGGCCGGCAGGACTAGGAATTATCGGACAAAACAAAGTGTGTGTTCAACGCTGGGCTTGCATTTCAGTGAGATAACCATTCCCGAAACAGCTTTAATGTCTGTTGGGAACACTGAGGCTCTAAGGCTGTCGCGGTGACCGTATTACCACCAGTCATGACCTCGGTCAAATATTCTGTGACCGTTGGTAATCCCATCCAGAACTGCACAAATTAATGCCGCTGATGGTTAGTCTACTAAACTTGCTAATGGCCTGGTACTCAGCGCTCGATTGTCCGTCCTTCTAATCGCTCTCTAAACACGTCATGATTTAATTTGAATAATAAGGGAAAATGGTGATGGGTCCCTAAATGGACACGGGAAAGCCCTGGACCCAATATGCATACACTTATATTTAAAACCCGTTCCTGAAAGGACAACCGGTCCAAGTGAGGGAAGCAGCAGAAAAGCTACTTTTTTTACATGTATTTTTTAAAACTGGCAGAATTACACACACACAGAGAAGCAGAGAGGCTGTAGGCTATTAGGGAGCAGAGGCCGTGCGACATGTGTGTGAGTAAGACATGGGAGGCTGGGAGCAACATAACTCCAATTCAGATTCTAGCCTTAATAGCAGCCTACCTGTTGGCTTTCAGTTGGTGGAGCCTTTTCTCATTTCACTTCTAATTGTGTAATTTTAATTCAATCTTCCATTGACTAAATACCCCCTAACTCGGTTGCCACACAAGCAGCACAGCAATGGTTAATTGACTGGCAGTCATATGCATGACAATTACCGACAACAAAATAATTCATGACCGCCACAGCCCCAGGAGGGTGTTGCTCCGTTTAAAAGTTTGGAGTTACTTACAAATGTCCTTGTTTTTGAAAGAAAAGCTAATTTATTGTAGCTGTAAACGGCTGATGTTTTTTTATAGAATATCTACATAGGCGTACAGAGGCCCATTATCAGCAACCATCACTCTGTACACCTATGTAGATATTCCAATAACACATTGTGATAGCTAATCCAAGTTTATCGTTTTAAAAGGCTTATCATTAGAAAACCATTTTGCAATTATGTTAGCACAGTTGAAAACTGTTCTTCTGAGTAAAGAAGCAATAAAACTGGCCTTCTTTTGACTAGTTGAGTATCTAGAGCATCAGGATTTGTGGGTTCGATTACAGGCTCAAAATGGCCAGGAACAAATAACTTTCTTCTGAAACTCATCAATCTATTCTTGTTCTGAGAAATAAAGGCTATTCCCATGCGAGAAATTGCCAAGTAACTGAAGATCTCATCTACGATCATCCACTTCCCTTCATTAATTTCCGGAAGTTCTCTCGAAACATGAGGGAACCATTCCTTCTAGAGGTCGACCGATTAATCTGAATGGTCGATTAATTAGGGCCGATTTCAAATTTTCATAACAGTCGGAAATCGGTGTTTTTGGACACCGATTTTCTTTACACCTTTATTTAACTAGGCAAGTCAGTTAAGAACACATTCTTATTTTCAATGATGGCCTAGGAACAGTGGGTTAACTGCCTGTTCAGGAACAGAATGACAGATGTTTACCTTGTCAGCTCCGGGATTCAATCTTGCAACCTTACAGTTAACTAGTGCAACGCTCTAACCATCTGCCTCTCATTGCACTCCATGAGGAGCCTGCCTGTTACGTGAATGCAGTAAGAAGCAAAGGTAAATTGCTAGCTAACATTAAACTTATCTTATAAAAAACAATCAATCAATCATAATCACTATTTAACTACACATGGTTGATGATATTACTAGTTTATCACGCGTGTCCTGCCTTGCATATAATCGATGCAACGCTAGGGGATGATTTAACAAAAGCGCATTTGCGAAAAAAGCACAATCGTTGCACGACTGTACCTAACCATAAACACCAATGCCTTTCTAAAAATCAATACACAGAAGTATATATTTTTAAACCTGCATATTTAGCTCAAATAAATCCAGGTTAGCAGGCAATATTAACCAGGTGAAATTGTGTCACTTCTCTTGCGCTCATTGCACGCAGAGTCTATTATGTATATGCAACAGTTTGGGCAGCCTGGCTCATTGCGAACTAATTTGCCAGAATTGTACGTAATTATGACATAACATTGAAGGTTGTGCAATGTAACAGCAATATTTAGACTTATGGATGCCATCCGTTAGATAAAATACCGAACAGTTCCGTATTTCACTGAAATAATAAACGTTTTTTTTCTCAAAATGATAGTTTCCGGATTCGACCATATTAATGAAAGGATCATACTTCTGTGTGTTATTATGTTATAATTAAGTCTATGATTTGATAGAGCAGTCTGACTGAGTGATGGTAGGCAGCAGCAGGCTCGTAAGCATTCATTCAAACAACACTTTTGTGTTTTTTGCCGGCAGCTCTTCCCTGTGCTTCAAGCATTGAGCCGTTTATGACTTCAAGCCTATCAACTCCTGAGATTAGGCTGGTGTAACCGATGTGAAATGGCTAGCTAGTTAGCGGGGAGCGTGCCAATAGCGTTTCAATCGTCACTCGCTCAGACTTGGAGTAGTTGTTCCACTTGCCTTGCAAGGGCCGCAGCTTTTATGGAGCGATGGGTAACGATGCTTCGAGGGTGGCTGTTGTCCATGTGTTCCTGGTTCGAGCCCAGATAGGGGCGAGGAGAGGGATGGAAGCTATACTGTTACACTGGCAATACTAAAGTGCCTATAAGAACATCCAATAGTCAAAGGTATATGAAATACAAATCGTATAGAGAAATAGTCCTATAATTCCTATAATAACTACAACCTAAAACGTCTTACCTGGGAATATTGAAGACTCATGTTAAAAGGAACCACCAGCATTCATATGTTCTCATGTTCTGAGCAAGGAACTTAAACGTTAGCTTTCTTACATGGCACATATTGCACTTTTACTTTCTTCTCCAACACGTTGTTTTTAGCATTATTTAAACCAAATTGAACATGTTTCATTATTTATTTGAGGCTAAATTGATTTTATTGATGTATTATATTAAGTTAAAATAAGTGCTCATTCAGTATTGTTGTAATTGTCATTATTACAAGTAAATAAATACAAATCGGCATTTTTTTGTTTGTCCTCCAGTAATAGGTATCGGCGCTGAAAAGTCCTAATCGGTCGACCTCTAATTCCTTCATCTCATTATAACATCTTTGGTCTGACAGATTATGTGACACCCAGAATGCATTGTACAATGTCAACAAACATGGCACCACACATAGCTGGCAAATAGCTATGCTCATTAGAATCAGTGCAACCCTCAAAAAAGTATTTTACATACATCATGTATGCAATAATTGGAATGCATTATGTCACCAGTACATGAAAACATGTGAATAAAACTGTAAATACATTATGCTCCATACATACAAACATACATACTCCTACAGTAGAAATGACAACATGATACACAGACAATAAGGAACTTTGATAGGAAAGTTATTATTTGTAAGGAAAATAACAAGGAAGGCAAAATGCTTCAATTCTTGCAAGACCACGCAAATATATGTACACTTGATCTGCGCAAACATGAGTGAAGTGCGGTGGGCTCTCCTCGAAAGAGAGAAGTTTATCCTGCTCAGTAAAGCCTCAAACATAAATTGTCCGCAATGCTGAAACGGGCTACTTGTATGTGAATTAATGAGGAGGTGGAACACACATCAATACAAACTGTTAGAAAATACAACTTGCTAGAAAATCAACAAGTTGAAACATAGCCTAATTAGATAATTAGCAGGCAGCCACCCCCCCCGACGCCATCCTCCAGACATGAACCTAATAAAAACAGTTCTGTAGAAATGAGGTTTGGGCAGTAGGCAGGCCTAACACATTACCACAGTGTAGCCTGACAATATTGTTCTTCTCAGACCATATTATATTTAAAAACTCAAACTTTGATAACAAAATAGATCAGTTGGTGTAGCAATTGCAAGGCACGGCTGAGCATAAATTGAAATCATTTACTTTGCATTTTACTGGACTGATGGCACCTGCATCTGATGCTCATGCTGCTTTCAAGGCAACTGGGTGGAAAAATACGTACATTACCGGTCAAAAGACATCAAAACGATGAAAGAACAAGTGGAATCATGTAGTAAGCAAAAAGGTGTTAAACAAATCAAAACATAGGTTATATTTGAGATTCCTCAAAGTAGCCACCCTTTGCCTTGATGACAGCTTTGCACACTTCGCATTTTCTCAACCAGCTTCATGAGGGAGTAACCTATTATTACATTACCTAGAATGCATTTGAATTAACAGGTGTGCCCTGTTTGTGGATAATGATAAGTTCATTAGAGTTACCAGCCTCAGAAATTGCAGCTCAAATAAATGCTTCACAGAGTTCAAGCAACAGTCACATCTCAACATCAACTGTTCAGAGGAGACTGTGGGAATCAGGCCTTCATGGTCGAATTGCTGCAAAGAAACCACTACTAAAGGACACCAATAAGAAGAGGAGACACGAGCAAAGTGTATATAGAAAGAGGTCAAATGCTGACGTCAGTGATCTTCAGGTTGGAAAGTCGGAGCTCTAGAAAGATACCATAGTTTCCGACTTTGAATTCTGAGTTGGATGACCGTTCAAAATGACCCCCCCCCCCCCCCCCCCAGTCGGCTCTTCCTTTTATCCGAGTTCCCAGTTCTCTTGAACACACTGACGTCGGAGATGTCAGAGTTCCCAGTTCCTTTGAATATGGCATTAGTCTCAGCAGAGGAGGGAGAGAGCAGCAGTCCCTGCTTTCTCCTTCCTTTCCTCCAGTGAGACTGACCAGAGAAAGGGGAAACAGTCTTCCAACTGAAGGCAAAACTTGAGTTGCAACGCATCTGTCTTAAGCACAAATTCATGTTGCGCCTATGGTCAGAGAAAGTTAAATATTCCTCGATATAAAATACACACCATGAGCTGCTACTAAAAATGCAGGCCTATCGATACACTTGGCTACTAATTCATAGCAGCTGCAGTGTGAGTGGTCGTAGTACCACTCACCCTGCAGCTGCAATGAACTAGTTAGTAGCCAAGTGTATCGATAGGCGCATATTATGGTTTGTAATAGTGTTGAAAAAAAACAGTGTTGATAGTTCTGAATAAAAACTTAAGCATGAACTCACTCATAGAAACAGCAGCTCTATGCTGTATTCTTTGACAGTCTCTCTCTGGTCATGGTATTTAAAAGTTACTAAATCTCATGTAGGCTTTGATGGAAGCTGTAGCCACGGTGATTTGAGTTATCCGATTGGCCGGCTTCTGAATCAAGTGCAAACTGCGTGACACGAAAAAAAGGAAAGGACCTTTATCTTTGGCTTTTCTACAGAAATGTTTGGTGATCCACTAGGAAAGCCTTGAAGATCGAGCAGTCGATCATGATAGACCAGTTGATGACCACTGGAATAGAGTGTAAACTAATGAAAACGCTATGACATCATCTGAAAATATGTGTTGCAGCTGATTTCGAACAGTCCATTTAGAAAGCAAAGACCTCCGGAGATACTGCAGATCCCATTCAAATTAGAGAGATTCGGAGTTAAATACAGAGATCCAATTAATTCGAGTAAATGGATTGGAGACATTGTCCTATTGTCTGGTAACCTTTGTGGTTTTGTAATGTGTCTAACATTCCCCTCTGCAATAGCTGCAATTTGGGTTAAAGCTTATTTTTAAAAGACATCTCTTATCTGAACGTGATAACCCAGGCAGACCATACAAGACGTCCGACGAGATTAATGTGTCAAAAGAAAGAGAATAGAAAATGGAGTCAAGCTCCTGCCATGTCGAGATCCCTCCTCCGGGTGTGTTGGTGTGGAGGTCAGTTGTCAGAATACATCAGATTAGCATTAGAGTAGGAAGTAGGAGTCTTCACTGAACACCAGGCAAAGAGGCATGAAGGTGTATTCATTAGGGCAGGAAATTGCCAGGGACCTCACAATACAATATTTTTGTGACATTTTATTTGATATTACTTTGTATAAGTCTGGCTGCAGAGAGAAAAAGCAATACAAAGTGGTTTTGATGGCTGCAGAGAGAAAAAGCAATACAAAGTGGTTTTGATCAGTCATGGAAATAAAAGTGCTGACATGTTGGCTCACTATTTAAAAAGGAGACGGAAAACAAGCTAAAATACATGCCGCAGGTACACCAGACTTGCACTTTGGAGTCAAAGTATCAATAAAATATTTCGATATGTAACTGTATAGATGTTTTCCCTCATCACTAGTATTAATATTATTGTTTTTTAAAGCCTGGTCTGACATCTCAAGTAACATTGTTTTCTACCTGACTGACTTATCGTTCCGCCTGCTGTTAGCGTGCAGTAGCTTCTTTTAGCTTGTACTAACTGTTTATTATCCATCAAACTCATTAACTAGTAACATTCCTCTGCTCCAGTCCAGCGGAGACATACCAGTCATCTTCATCTGCTAGACCAGCCCAGGCTAGACCGAACAAGACAATCACACCAGACGATTAGGGATATAACGATTCACCGATATGTATCGGCCCACAGTTCAAATGTTTAAGATTGCCAGTGCATCGGTCCCCAGGAGCCCAAACCGATCCAAATTAATAAAACCAATTCAAATGGTACGAATCACCGGTTCACTGATGTTTTCTTTTACAACAACAAAATCTGCCTTATGTCTGAAAACACCTCTTATCTGATGTGACTAAATTCATGCGATCTCTCCTTCAGCATATCAAACTTTTATGCATGTAACTGTGTATGACATCGATCTACAAATCAGGTGACTGTGCACACGGTGCAGGAGACGCAGCTGCTTGCGTCAACGAGAGGTAGGCCTACCCTATCACTGTTCTAATATTCCTAGGCTACATCTGCACGGTACCTTCAGCATTAAGACGTTAGTAAAAATGGCTTTCGCAACATTAAACCATAGGATTTAGGGACCATAGGGACAACCAATGAAATTTGCTGGGTCATTGTTACCAAATGTGCTGTAAAAATAAAAGGGTATTTTACCGGCGGAGCTGTGTAGGCTCCCGGAGTGGACAACTCACATATAACTGCTGATTTTTGGTAGTTCAGTGCATTTTGTCATTTTTATATGACCAGGGTGAAGGTGTAATTTCATAACAAGGACATTGGAATGGGAGAAGAGAGCAGCTCTCCTCAATAAAGTAAAACAGTCAAAACCATTTGCTTTTGCTACGGGGGTGAAATCCAAAACAATGTTATATTAACTGGCTATATATGGCATAGCTAATTTCTAAATATAAATAGACATATTACTACCTAAAAATATTTGAAATCTACTACATTGTCAAGTTAATCAGTGGGTGATGAGGATTTCAGATACAAATTGCTGACCCCCCCCTCCCAATAAACACAAATAGCTTCTGTAAATGTGACACACAAAAAAGCAGGTGAAAATTATATATCCCACTAAACACCTGTGCTAACATGCAAACCCGGATGGCAACTCCGGGGAATCACATGAATTCATACCAGTTATTGCCACGGCACTACTGAACACGTCTGACATTTTAATAACAGAATGGAAATCTTAAGGTCTTTATTTCTTCGATTAATAAATGCATTTCCTAAAATGAGGCCTACCAACAGAGGCAAGCGCTTCCCTCCTAACCCGATGTGCGGCTTGTCGTATGACTAATGAAAAGGAGCTGTCACTAGTTGGTCCTGTAGCTCTAAGCCCGTAACGCCAGGGTGTGGGTTCGATCCCGGGACCACCCTTAGGATGTATGCACACATGACTGTAAGTCGCTTTGGATAAAAGCGTCTGCTAAATGGCATATATTATTGTTATATTAGTTGTGAAACTGATTACGTCTGTGGAAAACCTCATTAAGAGAAGTGTCACACTTTCCATTAGGCCAGAATAGGAAAGTGGGGGAAGGATGAAAGGAGGGAGTGACGGGTGTGGCTGTTCCTTAACGCACCTAGCTGATGGAAGGAGGGATGCGGAGTACTGAGCGAGTTTCACTGGGGTTTCCTGAGGTCATTAAGTAGGGTCTGGGGTGTTAACACTGAATAAGGACACCCTTTCTGAGGACATCAAAGGTCCTACTGCATGTATCGTTGACAGATGGGTTAGTTGGTGGATCGTCTGATCAACCTAGAGCAGCAAGCAACATCGCTCATCTTTCTGTACCGTCTAGTCTAGGTTCCACAAGACAGCAATTTCCATTAGAAACCATTTAAAGTTAAGCTTACATTTCACCTGAGAAAAGTAGGCTGGCTACACCAAGAAAAGTACTGGAGAAACGTAGCTGGTCAATTCAAATCTTATTGGCAACATGCACATGGTTAGCAGATGTTAATGCGAGTGTAGCGAAATGCTTGTGCTTCAAGTTCTGACACGACAGTAAGTAATATCTCACAAGTCATCTAACAGTTCCACAACAACTACCTTCTACACACAAATGTAAAGGGTTGGAATAGCGCTGCCTGCTGATAAAATGCCAATTTGTGAGTGGAGAAGTGGAACTGTCTGAAGCACAAGATTAGTCTGATGCTGAGCAGAAAGTATTTTATAGAGTTGAAGTCAGAAGTTCACATACACCTTAGCCAAATGCATTTAAACTCAGTTTTTCACAATTCCTGACATTGAATCCTAGTAAAAATTCTCTATCCTAGGTCAGTTAGGATCACCACTATATTTTAAGAATGTGAAATGTCAGAATAATAGTAGAGAGAATGATTTCAGCTTTAATTTCTTTCATCACTTTCCCAATTGGGTCAAAAGTTTACATACACTCAATTAGTATTTGGTAGCATTGCCTTTAAATTGTTTAACATGGGACAAACGTTTCAGGTAGCCTTCCACAAGCTTCCCACAATAAGTTGGGTAAATTTTGGCACATTCCTCCTGACAGAGCTGGTGTAACTGAGTCAGGTTTGTAGGCCTCCTTGCTCCCACATAATTTTTTAGTTCTGCCCACACATTTTCTATTGGATTGAGGTCAGGGCTTTGTGATGGCCACTCCAATACCTTGACTTTGTTGTCCTCAAGTCATTTTGCCACAACTTTGGAAGTATGCTTGGGGTCATTATCCATTTGGAAGACCCCAATTGCGACCAAGCTTTAACTTCCTGACTGATGTCCTGAGATGTTGCTTCATTTTTAGGTAGATCGTCTGATCAAGGCAGATCGTCCGATCAACCTAGGTAGCAACATAGCTCATATTTCTGTACTGTCTAGTACATTTTAATAAGGACAGACATTATAGGGGTGTCAACGCGGCACATCACCATTGGGAGAGCCATTCTGGGAATACTGAGGTGTGTAAAGGGAGAAAGGGGGTGAGAGGCCAACCAGCTGTATTAAAAGAGATATTAAAACCATCTGCCTGGGAGAGAGTTTGACGGGTGTTTAGGAGCTTAAATAAGCTTCAAAACTAAATGAGTCTGTGGGGATGAGGAGGCTGTGAATGGATGGTGACTAACTGAGTGTCATCCCATTTCAAACACACTGTAAGAGCAGGATCTGGAGGCAAAGCCACAGAGATAAAGACATGTTACATCATATGCCTGTCTCTTCATGCTTTTCTACATTATTGAGAAGATAAAGGAACCCATTTGGACAGCAGAAAAATGGGATGTTACGAAAAGAATACTACTATTCACAAGGCCTATTTTAGCTGCATTTATTTAAATTCTTGTTATTTATTTTTTACACCCTTTTTCTTCCCTATTTTGTGATATCCAATTGCAATCCAATTAAGATCTTGTCTCATCGCTGCAACTCCCTAACGGGCTCGGGAGAGGCGAAGGTCAAGTCATACATCCTCCGAAACATGACCAGCCAAACCCTGCTCCTTAACACCCACCCGCTTAACCCGGAAGCTAGCTGCACCAATGTGTCAGAGGAAACACTGTTCAACTGATGGCCGAAGTCAAGCCTGAAGGCGCCCGGCCTGCCACAAGAAGTAGCTACGGCGCGATGAGCCCTCCCTTGACCAGGACGTTGCTGGGCCGATTGTGTGCCTGCCCTATGGGACTCCCGGTCAAGGCCGGTTGTGACACAGTCTGGGGGATCAAAACCGCTCCTCTCTTTATGTTGTTTGTGAGAATGTATTGGGATTGAAAGGCTATGGGGCTGCTTTAGACCTGGTTGCTGACGCACAAATCGGGGCAGGAGCAATGGCTGCCAGATTGAAAAGAGGGAGAGGTCATTTATAGCATGAAATTCATAAAACATGAGACCTTTATGTCGGTTAATGCTGGGAGCACGCGCTGCTATTAGGCCCACTCATCGCTATTCAATAGCAACTACAGCACACCCCACTCAAGACTATCAGACTAAGACTATATGGATAGACAATGCCATTTGCAGCTGCCCTCAAGAGCCCATCTAGATATATTTAAAAGGTGATCTAAGACAGTATCAGGGCTGAAAGTAAGGTGGTACGGTCCAGTATGACGTCCCAGCAAAATAAATAGTGGGAGGTACGCCATACCGGTAAAAACATGAGCATATCACAGTAATTAAAACAAAACGTCGAGAAAAATGTAAGGTATTATATCACTTATCATCACCACATGTCAGAGGCATGAAAAATGAGCGCATGGACTTGAAAACGGGTGGTATAGCCTACGCTCAAAACTGGATGTGGTTAGATGAAAAACACTGACATTTTGCCAAGGCAGAGACAGGTGGCTGACAACGAGACGCACGCGGACATCAGTGGACGCATACATTCTGGCCTAATGACAATCATCAAATGTCATTACACTTGTCGTGTTTTGTGTAACAGATGACATTCACCACTGTCTGGAGGCTGGAAATGTTGTGAGTGGATGAATTTGCACGGATAGCCTAGTAAAGGAGCTATTGGGGTGAAAACATGAATGGTTGTGTTCATGCCACAATAAAATAACATTTAACATTTTAAAAGTTAAATATTCACGACTAGGCTCAGATATATTATTGAATTAATAGGGATTCTATACAGTGGGGCAAACATGTATTTAGTCAGCCACCAATTGTGCAAGTTCTCCCACTTAAAAAGATGAGGCCTGTAATTTTCATCATAGGTACACTTCAAGTATGACAGACAAAATATGTAGAGAAAAAAAATCCAGAAAATCATATTGTTGGATTCTTAATGAATTTATTTGCAAATGGTGGAAAATAAGTATTTGGTCAATAACAAAAGTTTATCTTAATACTTTGTTATATACCCTTTGTTGGCAATGACAGAGGTCAAATGTTTTCTGTAAGTCTTCACAAGGTTTTCACACACTGGTTGCTGGTATTTTGGCCCATTCCTCCATGCATATCTCCTCTAGAGCATTGATGTTTTGGGGCTGTTGCTGGGCAACACAGACTTTCAACTCCCTCCAAAGATTTTCTATGGGGTTGAGATCTGGAGACTGGCTAGGCCACTCCAGGACCTTGAAATGCTTCTTACGAAGCCACTCCTTCGTTGCCCGGGCGGTGTGTTTGGGATCATTGTCATGCTGAAAGACCCAGCCACGTTTCATCTTCAATGCCCTTGCTGATGGAAGGAGGTTTTCACTCAAAATCTCATGATACATGGCCCCATTCATTCTTTCCTTTACATGGATCAGTCGTCCTGGTCCCTTTGCAGAAAAACAGCCCCAAAGCATGATGTTTCCACCCCCATGCTTCATAGTAGGTATGGTGTTCTTTGGATGCAACTCAGCATTCTTTGTCCTCCAAACACAACAAGTTTAATTTTTACCAAAAAGTTATATTTTGGTTTCATCTGACCATATGACATTCTCCCAATCTTCTTCTGGATCATCCAAATGTTCTCTAGCAAACTTCAGATGGGCCTGGACATGTACTGGCTTAAGCAGGGGGACACGTCTGGCACTGCAGGATTTGAGTCCCTGGCGGCGTAGTGTGTTACTGATGGTAGGCTTTGTTACTTTGGTCCCAGCTCTCTGCAGGCCATTCACTAGGTCCCCCCGTGTGATTCTGGGATTTTTGCTCACCGTTCTTGTGATCATTTGAGCCCACGGGGTGAGATCTTGCGTGGAGCCCCAGATCGAGGGAGATTATCAGTGGTCTTGTATGTCTTCCATTTCCTAATAATTGCTCCCACAGTTGATTTCTTCAAACCAAGCTGCTTACCTATTGCAGATTCAGTCTTCTCAGCCTGATGCAGGCCTACAATTTTGACAGCTCTTTGGTCTTGGCCATAGTGGAGTTTGGAGTGTGACTGTTTGAGGTTGTGGACAGGTGTCTTTTATACCAATAAGTTCAAACAGGTGCCATTAATACAGGTAACGAGTGGAGGACAGAGGAGCCTCTTTAAGAAGAAGTTGCAGGTCTGTGAGAGCCAGAAATCTTGCTTGTTTGTAGGTGACAAAATACTATTTTCCACCATAATTTGCAAATAAATTAATAAAAAATCCTACAATGTGATTTTCTGGATTTTTATCCCTCATTTTGTCTGTCATAGTTGAAGTGTACCAATGATGAAAATTACAGGGCTCTCTCATCTTTTTAAGTGGGAAAACTTGCACAATTGGTGGCTGACTAAACACTTTTTCCCCCCACTGTATATACTGTACTCGATACCATCTACTGCATCTTGCCTATGCCGTTCTGTACCATAACTCATTCATATATTTTTATGTACATACTCTTCATTCCTTTACACTTGTGTGTATAAGGTAGTTGTTATGGAATTGTTAGGTTAGATTACTCTTTGGTTATTACTGCATTGTCGGAACTAGAAGCACAAGCATTTCGCTACACTCGCATTAACATCTGCTAACCATGTGTATGTGACAAATAAAATGTGATTTGGACAGTATCCATATATACACCTGGAGTTACATAGTTAGCCTGTGTCAATCTTCCCCAAACTACACTGTTTACACCCACCTGACACCCTACAGCACTGAGTCAATCCCCACTCTTCAATCCCGTCTCTGTACTCTGTCTTCACACCACAGTCCAGGGGATTTACTACTGACCACAAGTCACCCAGCCACTAGCGCCACACTCAATCAAGTGCCGGTGAATACAACGTCATGATTCCTCTGGCCTTGAAGCAATTCCTGGAACAAGACGAACTATGACCCTATATCACAGAACTGAGTGATAGGGAGGGAAGACAGAGTAGCCTGACAACACTAGTACAGCAACCAGTTACAGTACGGACACTCAATCGACAGAGAAAACTATAGGATTACATTTGACCAAAAATAAAACTACATAATATTGTTTTGTTTAATAAGTTATTCTTACATTTTACCTGAGAAAAGTAGGCTGGCTACACCAAGAAAAGTACTGGAGAAAAGAAGATGGTCAAATCAAATCAAATTTTATTGGTCAAATACACATGGTTAGCAGATGTTAATGCGAGTGTAGCGAAATGCTTGTGCTTTTAGTTCTGACATTACAGTAATATCTAACAAGTCATCTAACAGTTCCACAACAACTACCTTCTACACACAAATGTAAAGGGATGGAATAGCGCTGTCTGCTGATAAAATGCCAATTTGTGCAACTGTCTGAAGCACGGAATTAGTCTGATGCTGAGCAGCAATTACAATAAGAAGTATTTTATACGTGCGTTTACAAAACACAGCAATTGTGTTAGCTTTCTGCCATATTTGAGAAGTCGAAGCTCGTCTTCCCCTCTCCCTTCATCTCCGAGCATTTTTTGTGCATGTTTGGCGCCTCCTTGTGTACTAAGCCGGTAATACCGTATATCCCAGTACAAGAGATGGACAGTTTGACAATATAAAATCAACCCTATTTCTTGACTTTCACTCTGCAGTCTGCATGGTCAGATGGATGCAAGAAGATGGTGATATGATGATTTCCACAAGCAGTCTATAATTACACTACTAGTTTGTGTATCTTATTTGTGTATCTTTTGTTAGCTAGTTGTGTTAGTTAATGCTAAAAACTTGTTAGGAGGCTAGCTAACTTGCTAAAAGTACTTAAGGTCTGAGCACACAGCTACCTAATATCAAATCAAATTTTATTTGTCACATTCGCCGAATACAACAGCTTTAGACCTTCCAGTGAAATGCTTATATACAAGCCCTTAACCAACAATGCAGTTAAGAAAAATAAGTTTAGAGTAAAACAGATACAGTAAGTAACAAATACTTAAAGATCAGCAGTAAAATAACAGCAGCGAGGCTATATACAGGGGATACCAGTACAAAGTCAATGAGTGGGGGCACAGGTTAGTTGAGGTAATGGGTACATGTAGGTAGAGTTAAGGTGACTATGCATAGATAACCAGAGAGTAGCAGCAGCGTAAAAGAGGGGTTGGGGACAATGCAAATGGTCTGTTCAGGAGTCTAATGGCTTGGTGGTAGAAGCTGTTTAGAAGCCTTTTGGACATAGACTTGGCGCGCCGGTACCGCTTGCCGTGCGGTAGCAGAGAGAACAGTCTATGGCTAGAGTGGCTGGAGTCTGAATTTTTACGGCCTTCTTACACCGTCTGGTATAGAGGTCCTGGATGGCAGGAAGCTGGGCCGAACGCATAACCTCTGTAGAGGCTTGCGGTCGGAGGCCGAGCAGTTGCCATACCAGGCAGTGATGCAACCAGTCAGGATGTTCTCGATGGTGCAGCTGTTTAACTATTTGAGGATCTGAGGACCCATGCCAAATATTTTCAGTCTCCAGAGGGGGAATAGGCTTCATCAAGCCCTCTTCACAACTGTCTTGGTGCATCTGGACCATGATAGTTTGTTGGTGATGTAGACACCTGCTCCACTACAGCCCAATCGATGAGAATGAGGGCGTGCCCAGTCCTCTTTTCATGTAGTCCACAATCATCTCCTTTGTCTTGATCACGTTGAGGGAGAGGTTGTTATCCTGGCACCACACACACCTCCCTGTAGGCTGTCTCATCATTGTCGGTGATCAGGCCTATCACTGTTGTGTCGTCAGCAAACTTGATGGTGTTGGAGTCTTGCCTGGCCATGCAGTCATGGGTGAACAGGGAGTACAGGGGGGGACAGAGCACGCACCCCTGAGGGGCCCCCGTGTTGAAGATCAGCATGGCAGATGTGTTGTTACCTAACCTTACAACCTTGGGAGCGGCCTGTCAGGAAGTCCAGGATCCAGTTGCAGAGGTAGGTGATGAATCCTTAGCTTAGTGATGAGCTTTGAGGGCACTATGGTGTTGAACGCTGAGCTCCAGTCAATGAATAGCATTCTCACATAGGTGTTTCTTTTGTCCAGGTGGGAAAGGGCAGTATGGAGTGCAATAGAGATTGCATCATCTGTGGATCTGTTGGGGCGGTATGCAATTTGGAGGGAGTCTGGGATAATGGTGTTGATGTGAGCTATGACCAACCTTTCAAAGCACGTCATGGCTACAGACGTGAGTACTACTGGTCAGTAGTCATTTAGCCAGGTTACCTTGGTGTTCTTGGGCACAGGGACTATGGTTGTCTGCTTGAAACATGTTGGTATTACAGACTCAGTCAGGAACAGGTAGAAAATGTCAGTGAAGACACTTGCCAGTTCGTCAGCGCATACTTGTGAGTACACGTCCTGGTAATCCGTCTGTCCCTGTGGTTTTGTGAATGTCGACCTGTTTACATTTACATTACATTTAAGTCATTTAGCAGACGCTCTTATCCAGAGCGACTTACAAATATGTTTAAAGGTCTTACTCACATCAGCTACGGAGAGCATGATCACACAGTCGTCCGGAACAGCTGATGCTCTCATGCTCGCTTCAGTGTTGCTTGCCTCGAAGCGGGCATTGAAGTAATTTAGCTCGTCTGGTAGGTTTGTGTCGCTGGGCAGCCCACGGCTGTGCTTCCCTTTGTAGTCTTTAATAGTTTGCAAGCCCTGCCACAGCCGACGAGTGTCAGAGCCGTTGTATTCAATCTTAGTCCTGTATTGACGCTTTGCCTGTTTGATGGTTCTTCTGAGGGCATATCAGAATATCTTATAAGCGTCCGGGTTAGAGTCCCGATCCTTGTCCCGCTCCTTCAAAGCGGAAGCTCTACCCTTTAGCTCAGTGCGGATGCTTTGCTAGCAAAACAGACCTGCGTCATCTGACCACCTCTTTATTGACCGAGTCACTGTTGCTTCCTGCTTTAGTTTTTGCTTGTAAGCAGGAATCAGGGGGGTATAATTTTGGTCAGATTTACCAAATGGAAGGTGAGAGGAAGCTTTGCACGTGTCTTTGTGTGCGGAGTAAATGTGGCCTAGGTTGTTTTTTTCCCCTCTGGTTGCACATTTAACATGCTGGTAGAAATTAGATAAAACAGATTAAGTTTCCCTCCATTAAAGTCCCCGGCAACTAGGAGTGCCACCTCCGGATGAGCATTTTCCTTTTTGCTTATGGCCATATACAGCTCATTGATTGTGGACTTTGTTCCAGCATCGGTTTCTGGTTGTAAATAGACAGCTACGGAAAAAAAGGATGAAAACTCTTGGAAAATAGCGTGGTCTACAGCTTATCATGAGATACTCTACCTCACGCGAGCAAAACTTTGGTCTTCCTTAATATTCGATTTTGTGCACCAGCTGTTGTTTACAAATATACACAGACCGTCACCCCTCGTCTTAACGGAGGAAGCTGTTCCATCTTGCCGATGCAGCGTAAATCCTGACAGCTGTATTTTATCCATGTCGTCGTTCAGCCACGACTCGGTGAAACATAAGATATTCAAGATTTTAACCTCTAGCGACGAGCAATCCCGTATCCGGGAGCGAAATCATAGCCTCAAATGCATTAGCATAACGCAGCGGACATAAATACCCCTAGAAACTTTTCCTATTCATGAAAATCCAAATGAAATGAAATAAATATATTCAAACACAAGCTTAGCCTTTTGTTAACAACACTGTCATCTTAGATTTTCAAAATATGCGTTACAGCCAACGCTAGACAAGCATTTGTGTAAGTTTATCATGGCATAATGCTATGCTAGGCTCTGCTAGCAGCAGGCAACATTTTCACGAAAATAAGAAAAGCAACTAAATTAAATCATTTACCTTTGAAGAACTTCAGATGCTTCACTCAGGAGACTCCTAGTTAGATAGCAAATGTTCCTTTTTTCCCAAAATATTATTTTTGTAGGCGAAATAGCTCCCGTTTCTTCATCATGCATGGCTGAGAAATCGACCGGAAAATGCTACAACTATTAACGCCAAACTTTTTTCAAAATTTGCTCCATAATATCGACAGAGACACGGCAAACGTTGTTTAGGATCCATCCTCAAGTTGTTTTTAACATATATATTCGATAATATATCCGTTGAGGCAATTGGTTTCTCATAAGAAGCGATTGGAAAAATGGCTACCTCAGTATTTTACGCAAGATTTTCTGTGGAAGACACCATGTGACCACATGCTATATATGGTCCCTTACAGCCATTCTTCAATGGAAATGCATAAAAAGACATCACAATGCTGTAGACACCTTGGGGAATACGTGGAAAACATAAGCTCATTTGTAGCTCATTCACAGCCATTGGCATGAGGCGGTTTCAAAAAATACGGCACTTCCTCTTGTTGGATTTTTATCTGGGTTTCACCTGTAACATCAGTTCTGTGGCACTCACAGACAATATCTTTGCAGTTTTGTAAACATCAGAGTGTCTTCTTTCCAAAGCTGTCAATTATATGCATAGTCGAGCATCTTTTCGTGACAAAATATCTTGTTTAAAACGGGAACGTTTTTCATCCAAAAATTAAAATAGCGCCCCCTAAATCCAAGAGGTTAATGTCCTGTTGGTAGGATATTTGTGATCGTAGTTTGTCTATTTTGTTATCCAATGATTGTTCATTGGCTAATAGGACTGATGGTAGAGGCAGATTACCCACTCGGCGTCGCATCCTTACCAGGCACACCGACCTACGTCCCTGATATCTCCGTCTTGTTCTCATGCAAATGACAGAGATTCTGGCCTTGTCGGGTGTCTGAAGTAAATCCTTTGTGTCCGACTTGCTGAAGGAAAACAACTTTGTCCAGTACCAAGTAAGTAATCGCTGTCCTGATATCCAGAAGCTTTTTTCGGTCATAAGAGACAGCAACAGAAACATCATGTACAAAATTTGTTTTCATCTAACGCGAAAAAAAAACACACAATAGCACAATTGGTTGAATGCCCGTAGAAAGGGAGCCATCCCCCCCGGTGCAATTATTAAATCATGTATAGCATGGTACTAGTGCTTGTGAAGGCCTAGATAAACATGTTGTTTGTGCAATGGTATCTTCTAAAATCAGAGAAGAATTGTTACAAATTCCCTGCCTGTGACTCTTAGCACACCATCTCATTCTCACAGCCCTCTCTCAGGGACACAAACTCTGCAACTTTCGAACTCCAGCATTATGCTCCCTTTCCCCTCTAGGCTATGGGTTGTAAACGGACCCTTCACACCTCTGTACCTAGCCAAACCGATTGGCTGCTAGAGTTCATGGTTGCCAGGTGCCTTGACACAGTGGGGTCAGGCATTTCTGTGATTGGCTGCTTCCAACTTTCAGTCTCCTTCAAGCAGTCACAACAAGAGCAGCAAACTCATCTCTGGCCTGCACAACAACAGCTGGACACGTATCTGGACTGGACTTGTGGGATGGTGTGCGTGCACAAAGTGAGTGGTGTGACGTTTGAATTTTGTTCATAGTTAGTTGTTACCATTGTTGTACACTGCCTCGAAGTACAGCTGTATTGTAATATGTGCATGTAGCAAACACATTTTCATACAGTCTTTCCCATGTCAATTTGTAAGTCGCTCTGGATAAGAGCGTCTGCTAAATGACTTAAATGTAAATGTTAATAGTCTTAATAGCCTCAGTTTTAGTATTGTGTACAGTGTATTCATTAGCTATTTTGTTTTGAGTTGGATTGAACAGAATAAAACCATCAGAATGGAGAAAGTCACATTGAAATCACATAGAATTTGTGTTACCAACCTAGGGTCATGAACTACTCCCACAGTCATTCACAAATGCATCGTCAACATCAATAATATAAAACTCACCCAGGAGAGCCGACATGTTCTGGAAGATTCTCAGAAGCTCTGGGGTGATTGCAGGACTATTCTCCAACGTTACCAACCTGTAGGTCGATAAAGGGATGGAGGAGAGAAAGGACGGTGGAGAGAGAGAGAGGGGTGGATGTGAAATGGAGAAAGAGGACCCGAGAGTTAGCGTCACAGAAGCATTTAAAGCTGCTGACCAGACCATAACAGAGCCCTAGATTAAGCAGACGCTCTTATCCAGAGCGACTTAAAGAGTAGTGAGAGCATACATTTTCCCACTGGTCGCCAGTGGGAATCGAACCCACAACCCTGGCATTGCAAGCACCATGCTTTACCAATGGAACAGAACAGACAACACTACAAAAACTGTGTTTGAGACTCAGAATATGTACATATCTATGGCTGGCGGAGAAACGTCAATGTGTCAATGTGTGCCTGAACCATAAAAGAAGAATCTGTCTGAATGAGTCAATCAAACTCAAAACCATGACAATGGTTCATCACAGTCAATTGAGTCAGTCTATTGAGAGCAACTCAAGCTCAGTCTAGAACATCACTGCAGACGTTCTGCCCTTTGAGATGACAATTTAAAAGCAGACAATGTGCTTGTTCAGAGACGGTCCTGTTTGACACACCGGCTCAGAGATAGGACGCGTAATCCCTCTTATCACTGCTAACCATGTGTAACTAGGCCAACGTCATCGAAAGGCACAACAAAAGACGAGCCACGCTAAGGCCTCAGCGTTCAAGCTTTTGCAAGCCAGACAGGCCTTCCACAATAGGATCGTTTACTACAAAATGGCTCTGTAATGAGAACCACCATTTTGAACAAATGTTTAAAAAAAGGTATTTTCAGAGCTCTGGTCGCACGGGAAAATGGGCAGTGTGTGTTACGCCTACTTTGAAGTTATCGTCATCGCCCATCAGAGGGCATGTATGAACATGATAGAGAGTGATTGAAGGAAAGAGAGAACGAGGAAGAGAAGGACAGAGATAGAGAAAGGGGAGAACTAAAAAAAAGAGTGAAGGACAGACAGAACACAAAATAGAGTGCGAGAAGGCAGGTAAAAAAAGGGAAAAAAAGAAGCTGTTGACACAAATGACTCGGTAAATGAGGTAAATAAGTATTTCGGTCACAACTGTTTATCTGGGAGGAAGCAAAGGCAAAATCAACGTCACGCAAGGGGGGGCGAGAGCGCATAATGGGGGAGAGAAAGCAGAGGGAAGAAAAAGAGGGAAATATCTAAGAGGAGAGTGAGAGAGAGAGCTACAGAGGGTGGGATGGAAGAAAGGTGAGTGCTTTAAGTGCCTGATAAGCGTCTGCCTTTAGAAGAGTGACAGAGACCGTTAGTATCAGTCTGCTCTCAGGGCTGAGTTTGTGTGCGTTTGTCTCTGTGTGGAACTGTTTGTCTCTGTGTGTGTACGTACCACAGCTCCAGTCCGTCCTCTAGCAGGTAGACATGCGGTGGTTGCGAGACATCTGTACTCAGCTGGATCACAGGAAGCAGGAAGAGATACAGGTTCTTACTCTCCGCTCCCAGGCCCTGTGATGACATCACAAAAGGTTTTACTACAATTTGCAATAATTTATTTTTTATTTTATTTCACCTTTATTTAACCAGGTAGGCAAGTTGAGAACAAGTTCTCATTTACAATTGCGACCTGGCCAAGATAAAGCAAAGCAGTTCGACACATACAATGACAGAGTTACACATGGAGTAAAACAAACATACAGTCAATAATACAGTATAAACAAGTCTATATACGATGTGAGCAAATGAGGTGAGATAAGGGAGGTAAAGGCAAAAAAAGGCCATGGTGGCAAAGTAAATACAATATAGCAAGTAAAACACTGGAATGGTAGATTTGCAATGGAAGAATGTGCAATGGAAGAATGTGTCTGACAGTTGGTGCTTAAAGCTAGTGAGGGAGATAAGTGTTTCCAGTTTCAGAGATTTTTGTAGTTCGTTCCAGTCATTGGCAGCAGAGAACTGGAAGGAGAGGCGGCCAAAGAAAGAATTGGTTTTGGGGGTGACTAGAGAGATATACCTGCTGGAGCGTGTGCTACAGGTGGGAGATGCTATGGTGACCAGCGAGCTGAGATAAGGTTTTTTTTTACCTAGCAGGGTCTTGTAGATGACATGGATCCAGAGGGTTTGGCGACGAGTATGAAGCGAGGGCCAGCCAACGAGAGCGTACAGGTCGCAATGGTGGGTAGTATATGGGGCTTTGGTGACAAAACGGATTGCACTGTGATAGACTGCATCCAATTTGTTGAGTAGGGTATTGGAGGCTATTTTGTAAATGACATCGCCAAAGTCGAGGATTGGTAGGATGGTCAGTTTTACAAGGGTATGTTTGGCAGCATGAGTGAAGGATGCTTTGTTGCGAAATAGGAAGCTGATTCTAGATTTAACTTTGGATTGGAGATGTTTGATATGGGTCTAGAAGGAGAGTTTACAGTCTAACCAGACACCTAAGTATTTGTAGCTGTCCATGTATTCTAAGTTAGAGCCGTCCAGAGTAGTGATGTTGGACAGGCGGGCAGGTGCAGGTAGCGATCGGTTGAAGAGCATGCATTTAGTATTACTTGTATTTAAGAGCAATTGGAGGCCACGGAAGGAGAGTTGTATGGTATTGAAGTTTGCCTGGAGGGTTGTTATCACAGTGTCCAAAGAAAGGCCAGAAGTATACTGGTATATAAAATGTAAATGTAATGACTTAAATGTATACAGAATGGTGTCGTCTGCGTAGAGGTGGATCAGAGACTAAAGATATTGTTTAGGACCTTGAGCGTGGCTGAGGTGCACCCATGACCAGCTCTGAAACCAGATTGCATAGCAGAGAAGGAATGGTGAGATTTGAAATGGTTGGTAATCTGTTTGTTGATTTGGCTTTCGAAGACCTTAGAAAGGCATGGTAGGATAGATATAGGTCTGTAGCAGTTTGGGTCAAGAGTGTGTCCCCCTTTGAAGAGGGGGATGACCACAACTGCTTTCCAATCTTTGGGAATCTCAGACGACACCAAAGAGAGGTTGAACAGGCTAGTAATAGGGGTGGCAACAATTTCGGCAGATAATTTTAGAAAGAAAGGGTCCAGATTGTCTAGCCCGGCTGATTTGTAGGGGTCCAGATTTTGCAGCTCTTTCAGAACATCAGCTGAACGGATTTGGGAGAAGGAGAAATGGGGAAGGCTTGGGCGAGTTGCAGTGTGGGGTGCAGTGCTGTTGACCGGGGTAGGAGTAGCCAGGTGGAAAGCATGGCCAGCGGTAGAGTTAGTGTTGCAGGAAGCAAATTTCTGCTTGAAAAAGCTAGCCTTGGCTTTTCTAACTGCCTGTGTATAATGGTTTCTAGCTTCCCTGAACAGCTGCATATCACGGGGGCTGTTCGATGCTAATGCATAACGCTATAGGATGTTTTTGTGTTGGTTAAGGGCAGTCAGGTCTGGGGAGAACCAAGGGCTATATCTGTTTCTGGTTCTAAATTTCTTGAATGGGGATGTTTATTTAAGATGGTTTGGAAGGCATTTAAAAAAAATATCCAGGCATCCTCTATTGACGGGATGAGATCAATATCCTTCCAGGATACCCCGGCCAGGTCGATTAGAAAGGCCTGCTCGCTGAAGTGTTTCAGGGAGCGTTTTACAGTGATGAGTGGAGGTTGTTTGACCGCTGACCCATTACGGATGCAGGCAATGAGGCAGTGATCACTGAAATCTTGGTTGAAGACAGCAGAGGTGTATTTAGAGGGCAAGTTGGTTTGGATGATATCTATGAGGGTGCCCGTGTTTACGGCTTTGGGGAGGTACCTGGTAGATTCATTGATAATTTGTGTGAGATTGAGCGCATCAAGCTTAGAATGTAGGATGGCTGGGGTGTTAAGCATGTTCCAGTTTAGGTCACCTAGCAGCACGAGCTCTGAAGATAGATGGGGGGGCAATCAGTTCACATATGGTGTCCAGAGCACAGCTGGGGGCAGAGGGTGGTCTATAGCAGGCGGCAACGGTGAGAGACTTGTTTTTAGAGAGGTGGATTTTTAATGAATATGAGCCTACACTAAAAAGCCAAGCTTTTACGGTATTGAAAATCAAAGTGTCTGCATTTCAAAATACCCTATGATACGGTTATTCGCTCAAGCCTCCCATACAGGCGAGTGCACGCACACTGGGAGAAGCAATGACAAACGGCAACGAAGGGCTAAGGGGCAAACGGAGTGTATTTTTTATTAAATTTTTTAATTGAACCTTTATTTAACTAGGCAAGTCAGTTAACCAATTATTATTTTCAATGACGGCCTAGGAACAGTGGGTTAACTGCCTTGTTCAGGGGCAAAACAACAGATTTTTACCTTGTCAGCCCGGGGATTCGATCTCGCAACCTTTCGGTTGCTAGAGCGAGAGTCCAATGCTCTAACCACTAGGCTGCCTGCCGCCCCGCATGCGTCATACCTGTACAAGGTGAACCAGTGTGGTGAGTATGGCACAGCGCAGCATGTTGTGTTCTTCTGATTGTTTCCAAAGGAGTGGCAGGTACTGGACCAGACAGCCTACATATGGCCGGATCTAAGAGAAAACACAATCCGATCAGCAACAACAAACACCAGAGCATTCCATCCAATAGAAACACAAAGGCCTTCGTACAATATGAATGTGGAAGCCCAAATCAAATCAATCAATGTCTTTATTGTCCCATTTGGGAAGTGTGTACAGGTCCAGGTGTCAGTTGTACTAGTTGGGGTGTACGTCTTGTACGAACACAATGTCTAACGCGGGAAGTATTCTGAGCCAGACCTAACCATTCTACCTGTTGGATAATGTCCTTCCTTGTAATACACCTGGGTGAAAATCGTAGGGTTGGAAGGGAGCAGGTCAAGATATTCGTTGTGGTAACACGATTTCAAAACATCAAGAAACACTCCAACTGTGTACGTTCTCTCCTAAGCAGCCATACCAATGTATTCATCCCCAAGTACCAAACACAAACGGACTAACTCTTTGCACTGGCTGCTAATGTTCCATGAAATGTGCTCATTTGCTGCTTGGCAATAAAAGTGAAATGAGTACATATCAAATTAAGGCCCACTCCTCTAACAGACTGGCAACTCGACAGTAGAGCTCAGAGTGAGTTTACCATAGCCCACACACTCCTTTCTCTCCCTCTCCCTCACACACCCTCTCTTTCTCTGGCAGCTTTTCTGTAAAGGAGGTGTTTATAATTACATCTTTATTGGATTGAGTCGGAGGCATGTCGACTGAGACCAGTCGCTCTCTTTCCCCTTCGAAACTGGTAAATATGTCAGCACCTGCGGCCGCTGATTTACAACTACCTAAGTGCAATGGGCCAAAACGTATTATATGGGCCAAAACTTAATTATACCATTTTTTTTTTAAATAACATTTTCATGCACTGAGTCTGTCTCTTTCTCCACTTGCTCCAGCTCCTCCACGCTTCCTGTCCCTTTCCCCTCTAAGGCTTCTTTCTCTCACTTCCCTCCACCTCCCTTCTTCCCGCCCTCCCTTTGTGAGAGCTCCGCGTTTGAATGTCTTGCACCGTTACACATTTTTAAGGAGCAGAGGGAAAAAGAGAATCACAAAAAGACAGACAGCTTTCAAATGCAGCCTTTTAAAGAAGATGAGAGGGAACCAAGCCATTCTAACGGGTGATTTGTAAATGCAGAAGAGAAAGCGAGAAAAAAAAAAATCTCCCATCTCCAAGCCGTGGTTTCATTAGGCCTTTTCTACCCCATTATTTCTTTATTTTTTGCATTGAAGTATTCCCTGTGAGGTGTAATAGAATATTCATGTAACTGCGTTCTCGCTCACAGGCAGTTAAGACAGGCGATTTAAATATAATGACAGTTGACTGGAGTGGAAGCCATTTATGAGGAAGTGAAGTCAATAGAGCATTGAGGGGAAATAGAGTACCCCACTGAAAAATACAGGGGTCAAAGAATAAAGGTCATCAAAGGCTGACAAACACCGAGTAGATTTAGTAAAACAATCCGATGGTACTATTATAAAAGTGCTAGAAGGTCAAAACTATTATAAAAGTGCTAGCGAGTGAGAGCTTTCGTCGTGCTCAGTTGAACTCTGAGTTCACTTTATGACTTATGACAAACACATCATCAGTGGAAGGACGGCAGAACCCTGCAGTTGAATGCAACTGTCTGAGAAAGTGATGATGTGACTGGTGTCTTTTGCTCTTAGAAAGTAGCTTTGTTTCCTCTAGCCTGAGGGAGAGCAGGCTGAGAAATGTTGCATACCGGTTACATGATGGTTGTTCTGAACAGCAAGGGCCGTCTCCTAATAAATCAAAGGCAATGGTATGTCACTGTATTTCTTTAAATAGTGTCGTTTTTTTAACCCAGCTACCACATCAATTAGATGTGCATATCCTAATGTGTATCCTACCATGACGTATACCATGACCTTAGTAAAAAAAAACATTAAAAAAAAACATTTTAGGCAATGAGCTCTTTGGGATTTGACCCCTCACCTGGATGTTAACCCTCTCAATGACGCATGAGATCACATGGAGGACCTGCATCTTAGTGTCACACTCTGTCACCTGCTGCAACAGCTGGAATAGCAGGCTGAAAATAGACTCCAGATACTAAAGGGTGAGAGAGGGAGGTAGAGGGAGAGAGAGAGAGAGAGAGAGAGGGGAAGGGAGAGCATTTTAACATCCCATTATCGCATACCATTGATTTACCCTAAAAAAATGTAACTAAAAAAAGCAAGGCCAATAGAAGACGATTAGCAACATTCTTAGCAAAATTCTTTAAAAACATTTCTCCCCTAGAAAAGGCACTCACCGGTAAGAACTGTTCTGTCCGGAACTCAAAGTCATCGACAGGTGATGACACATTAAGGAAAAGAAACTGACAGGTATTACAAGAGGTTCATCTTCACAGAGAGACTTCACAGTGACAGGAAGAGAGGTGCATAACAATATTGATTTTTGAAAGAAGCAAAACATTTGTATTTCAGCAAAAATAGATTAAATGAAAAGGATATTGAGTTTCAGAGTTGTGGCCGTCTCGATCCGCACCTTTAGAACAAAAACAAAACATTGGTATTCTGCCAAATATGTCTGGGATGGGGCTGAATATGGAGCTGTACTCACAGTTGAGAAGATCGACTAAGAAATGAACTTAAGGTTTTTGTTGTTGGGGATTGTGATGAGCGAGGTAAGTAACCGAAATTTTCAGGTTTTGAAACAAATAATTGACAGACAACTAATTGACAGAATTGAATTACTTCAATTCAATTCCGTTCACATTTTTTCAGTGAGCTCAATGGGCACATTGCACAGTTTCTCTAGAGATAAATCAGATCAAGTCTGAAGTGTAGGGAGTTGTCGTTACCAAAAGGCCAATATTATACACCGCAGAACATTTTATAAAACGTGGTAATTTACTACAATGACCATAATCCATTGCTCCAAGTTGTCCGGTCTGTGCATTTCTTTTATACCTGCTACGAGAAGAGACAGAAGAATGCATGATCGAGAGGGAGAGCAGTTGCTTCCGGAGGTACACTACATAACCAAAAGTATTTGGACACCTGCTCGTCGAACATCTCATTCCAAAATCATGGGCATTAATATTGAGTTGGTCCCCCCTTTCCTGCTAGAATGGCTTCCACTCTTCTGGGAAGGCTTTCCACTAGATGTTGGAACATTGCTGTGGGGACTTGGTTCCATTCAGCCACAAGAGCATTAGTGAGGTAGGGCACTGATGTTGGGGCGATTATACCTGGCGTTCCAATTCATCCCAAAAGTGTTCGATGGTGTGGAGGTAAGGGCTCTGTGCAGACCACTCAAAGTTCTTCCATGCGGATCTTGACAAACCATTTCTGTATGTGCCTCGCTTTGTGAGGGGGCAATGTCATGCTGAAATAAGCAAAGGGCATTCCCCAAACTGTTTTGGAATCACAGAATCATCTAGAATGTCATTGTATGCTGTAGCGTTAAGATTTTCCTTCACTGGAACTAAGGAGCCTAGCCCAAACCATGAAAAACAGCCCCAAATCATTATTTCTCCTCCACCAAACTTTACAATTGGCACTATGCATTCAGGCAGGTAGCATTCTCCTGGCATCCGCCAAACCCCAGATTCATTTGTTAAACTGCCAAATGGTGAAGCGTGATTCATCACTCCAGAGAACGTGTTTCCACTGCTCCTGAGTCCAATGGCGGCAAGCTTGACACCACTCCAGTCGAAGCTTGGCAATGTGCATGGTGATCTTAGGCTTATGTGCGGCTGCTCGGCCATGGAAACTAATTTCATGAAGCTCCTGACAAACAGTTATTGTGCTGATGTTGCTTCCAGAGGCAGTTTGGAACTAGGTAGGGAGTGTTGCAACTGAGAAAATATGACTTTTAAGTACTACACTCTGTAAGCTTGTGACGCCTACCACTTCACGGTTGAGCCGTTGTTGCTCCTAGATGTTTCCACTTCACAATAACAGCACTTACAGTTGACCGGGGCAGCTCTAGCAGGGCAGAGATTTGACGAACTGACTTGTTGGAAAGGTGGCATCCTATGATGGTGCCACGTTGAAAGTCACTGAGCTCTTTGTTAAGGCCATCCTACTACCAATGTTTGTCAATGGAGATTGCATGGCTGTGTGTTCGATTTTATACACCCAGCAAAGGGTGTTGCTTAAATAGCCGAATCCACTCGTTTGAAGGGGTGTCCACATACTTTTGTATATGTTGTGTATCTCTTCCTGAAAATAGATTATGTAAGTGATTGTTAGTTGGTATTCAGCAGTCATAAAAGTATGCCTTATTTACTTTGAAGAACTACTCAAATTGTGACTTTGTCAACAGCATAGGCAGCAGTGCTATGGTGATGAGATGATGAATTGGAATTCAACAGGTCATCAAATAAAACGTAATATACACAACTGAAATATTTTATTCAAGTGAATAAGTGATGGTTAATAAGCAGTAATGGACAGTCACCACCGTCACGGGACTTTTTCTTCTGTGTCGTTTCAGCATTCAGCCCACATAATGCTGAAGTTGCCGTGTCACTTTCATGGGGAATTGTAAGACGTCCAGTGTTATTGATTGTCTCCTCTGTGTAATCTACCACTGCCAATGTGATGAAGCTCACGTCTACGACATAAACAAATGATTAGACCTAGGAGAGGAAAACAAGTCTGTGGCCGGAGTGGAACAGTGGAGTGACTACAACCTGCTGTCAGTGACAAGAGTTGAGCAGGAGTGTGTGTGAGAGAGAGTGTGTGTGTGAGAGAGCGTAGGGCCTTAATCTCATTGCTAATGTTAAACCAAGTACGGAGGGCAGTCAATAAAAGCTGACACAGTATCGGCCCGGCAGTTGAATAGCCCAGTCCAAAAGTCATCAACAAAAACCATTTAGTGAAAGCACCACTTTGAAACCCTGCCTTGACAATCATTCAAGTATATATATTTTTTGTCTCTGAACTGTATATTGAACATACATTGCACATTTGATGAATTCATACTAGTCGGCGCCTATATTAACAAGACGGCATATGGGCCGACAATTTGACACTATGGCAGTAAATGAAAAGAATGAACGCGTTTGGTGCATATAACTTGAGAGTAATACCTACGTTTGCTCTGCTGCTTTAGAAACACCGAATGCCACCCTTCGTGAGATTCCATTCAACTGATAAGAATAAACTGCATTTCCTTTCATTCCTGTGACATCTACCGGCTGGGAGAAGCAATAGGCCTAGTAGAGCCTTTTGCATTCTCGGATTGACAAGCACTGGTCTAAAAGGTGGGCATGAAAAGGCCAGCAAATTGACCCTGTTTACCGGGCAGAAGTAGACAATGACATTTAAATAAGAACATCTCGATTCTCACATCTCCATCTCTGTTCAGTTTTATACACCTCGGGAAGATCGATTTCCTGTGCGTCTTGTGTTCCCTTTCTGCAGTCAAGGCAATCACCCTCATTTCGTTCATTTGTTGTGGGTAAGCGATACCAACTCAGACATCCCACAGCATGGATAATAACTACGATGCTCACTGAAGACGTCAGTGAAATCAGTTCTTTTTTTAGATGTTCTACAGTCCTTCTCTAGCTTCACCCTGCTATTCTACAGAGCTCAGATGACGGAGTGACAGAAAATGGGCCACAATGGGCTGAAGAGTGCCACTGCCACAGCGTGAAGCAGCCTTAATGCTTATGGGAACCTTCTTTCCGCTGAGTAGAGGCAGGGCTTGGCAAATTGAAGGAATCAGAAATGTCACCAGGAAGTATTTTCAGTCGAGGTTTTGGTAAACAGGGCAGAAATCAGATGGGTCTGAAAAGCAAGGACGAGGACTGAGGAATTGGCAGCCAGCTGAGCTGTCTACAGGGGATGGATATCTATGACTGGTGTGACTCACCTCATAAATATCACTGATAAATGCCCAGTGTGTGGTCCAGTGTGTGTGTGTGTTGAGCTTTCTCATGCAAAAATCCCTCTCTTTTATCATCTCTCTCACTCTTTTTCCCTCTAAACATCTCCCTAAATACTAAATGCACAAACAAATTACAGAATTTCAAATACACTTTTTGATCACGGTCTACCAAACCATGCAAATGACTTTACTTGCACACTTAAAAGGCAGTAATATTACACTTATTACAGGACAGTATTTCTAACATTATTTAGTAATAATTACTTTGGAATAATGTGTAATACTGTTAATTGTTTCCCAACTGAATACATTAGTGGCCCACTTCCGTTCAGAATGACGTGGTGATTGGTTACAAAACATCACGTTACTGGACAGGGGACCAGGTTATTGGTGTCTGGAGTTATTGATAACCAGTAGCTGGTTTGATTAATACGTTTTCAGAGTCAGACCGTGAGTAGCTATCATCAATTACTCTGACGGTAACACCGCCAATCAGGGCCCCAGCCGTCCCTAATTGAAGGAGGCGGTATTGATCAGAAGGTATACATAACTAGGACGGCTAGCCTGTGAGTAATCAATCGAGAGCCATTCCATGTGCAGAGCAGAGGGACTTTAAGGGTGATGCATGAGTGTTGTCCAACTAATTCACGTAGAGTAAGGTCAGTACTGTATGTGGACCAGACAACACATCCCATACATGTGAGTAGTACAGGCCCGACACAGCAGCAGAGGGTGGAGAGCCGGCTACAGTTTGCAACTCTCTACAATTATTATTATTGAACACTCCCCGACCACCCACCCTCTTCATGGAAATGCTTGTCTGAAACTCTCTCTCTTCAAGTGAGAGATCTGTGTGTGATTGGGCACTGTGGGTAATGGAGGCAATCTCAAGTCTATTTGGGGGAAATATTGGTTCTGAAGATCATTCAGCAGACTGTTTAGAACAAGACTTCCAAACAGTGTTTCAGTTACAGATGAAGCTGGAGACATGTCAGAGCAGAGTTGACTCTAGGACACTCTGTATAGAGTATCACTTCTACAGGCTAATTAGCCAAGTAAGCCATCATGGATGCAAAGTTTATTAGGAGCAGCTTAGCAATTAGCGTACTACAAGTGCATCATGTTAGCATGGAGTTAATGTCCTGAAGCTCACACAACATAGATTTCCAATTAACAAGCTCTGGCATCTCGGCAGAACTAACTGGCCATTTGTCCTGCCTTGTAAAGTGTGTGAATAACACTTGTTGCTACTAAAGAACTGTGTCTAACAGCCTAATCATGGCTTTCGTTACTCTTTAGTGTGTGTGTGTGTGTGTGTCTCTCACCACTAGGTCTGGGTCCTGCATGAGGTTAAGGATGACCTCGTAGAGCAGCGGCCGTAGTTCGGATTTAAACTTCACTGAAATCCACTGACCTATGAGCCAGATCACCCGCCGACGAATCAGCTTATACCTGGAAGCAGAGGGAGGGGGAGAACCAATCAGCTTGTGCCAGAGCTGCGTTCAGTACGTTTTTACATTCTGTAACGTTCAATTGAACGGAAACAGTGTAGTAATGAATGATTAGTTGAAAAATGGGGGAGGGGTCAGGTGGTGGGTTGTCAGCATGGCCAATGCCCTTTAACTACATCACGCATTGCTTCAAGCCACACCTCGCCACACCCACCAAATGGGAACAAACAAAAACATACAAGAACATTTTGGGGGACATTCAGTATGAACCATTCCGCAATGTGAAGTAGCAAGCATTCAAGCGAACAGAACGCGAGATGACAGTGAGGCGTTGATACACATTCATATAGTGTAACATAACGATAGCTAGTTCGCCGATTGGGAGAGTTACACTAGAGAGAGATCGAGCAGGTACTGTAGCAAAGCACCCATCCCTTAAAACCACCCCCACTCATTATGTAGGCTGAAAGACACTTAACATGTCACTGATCTGTTTTTAACAGGGAACTGGTGAATTAGCAGCAATTGAATTAGTCTTACATAAAATATTAGAGCACATAAAGATAAAGGCAAATTCATTTTCACTGAACAAGAACGTCTGAAAATTCTAGAGCCGTGTAGTGTTTTGACAGTAATATAAATACACACATACATATATACAGTGGGGCAAAAAAGTATTTCGTCAGCCACCAATTGTGCAAGTTCTCCCACAAAAAGATGAGGCCTGTAATTTTCATCATAGGTACATTTCAACTATGACAGACAAAATGAGAAAAAAAATCCAGAAAATCACATTGTAGGATTTTTTATGAATTTATTTGCAAGTCTCTGAATGTCCCTGAGGGGCCCAACCAGTGCCTGGTCTTGAACTTGATAGAACATCTCTGGAGAGACCTGAAAATAGCTGTGCAGCGACACTCCCCATCCAACCTGACAGAGCTTGAGAGAATCTGCAGAGAATAATGGGAGAAACTCCGCAAATACAGGTGTGCCAAGCTTGTAGCATCATACTCAAGAAGACTTGCTGCCAAAAAGGTCCTTCAACAAAGTACTGAGTAAAAGGTCTGAATACTTATGTTAATGTGATTTCACACTCGATACAGTCATTGTCAGATGCACCTACTCATATTTAAACTGTGTGTCACTGTGGAGACAGGTCATCGATCACACACCGACTCACCTTCAATCATAAACATTTATGAAGGCAGACAGTGTCAAAGAGCTTTACAGCAGAATACCAAGTAGAACACAATAAATAAAAAAGGCATGAACAATATTTTTCTGTCGTTCAGGCTGGTGTCAAGACAAGCATTGGCATAAAACAGACAAAGCGAATTATCTCTCGTAGACATGGATTCTACACACCTATGTCTCCAGGTCAGAATATCGCTTAAATGCTCAATTCAATGCTCATTAATCCATACTCATCCGTGTGCATCTTTAAATGTCCCTATGTATTACCTTTAACTCTGTTAAATGTCCTTTCCGCTGGGCCAGAGATCAGGGAGAAAGAGAGGAGAAGGGCTGTGTGTGAGTGTTTAGGTGAGGGGGGGGTCAGAGGGAAGGTCTGGCAGAGGGACCCTCCCATGGCTCACAACCACCGCAGCCAGATTCAGAGTACCAGACCCGCCACAGGCTCCAAGGCCGATTATCGCACGCCTAATGCATTGTAAACTACCGGAACATCAGAACACTGGCCCTGGAGAACAGAGTTGGCACTAGAGTCCTTTATAGAAGCACAAATCCTGACGTGAACCCATGCAGGCAGGCACATCATGTGAGCACTGACTACCACAGTCTGATAAAAACCAACTGCTTCCCTCAAAGGCCTTTTGGCACTCTGCTAACGCGTCGTAAACTAGCTGTAGAAACAGACACAGATCTGGAATGTATTCGATTCAATGGAGAGGAGAAAATGGGTCTTGCTTTCTCCCTCCCTCACCCCTCCCAGTGAGTATTAAGAGCGGGCTGGCAGGTGACGGGTCACGGTGGGCCATATGCGGTGCCCTTTAAGAACACGCCGATCTGTCTAATCACTCTGCAGCATCATTCCTCTCCCTCCCTCCCTCCCTCCCTCTGAACACAGGTATGCCACATGTGGTGGCCTTTACTACAGCACAATGCAGTCTTATCCATCCACTACCATCAGCCATTACCCATAGGGCCGAGCAGCACAGGCAGGGGGAAATGCCAACAGCAAGGTTGAGGCAGACGCGTGCACACACGATTGTCCTTGCCCGTACCAAACCACTGCCTGTCTGAGCGTCCACACAAGAAGGTCAGCAGAGAAAGCAGCAGATGCCTTTTAGCAACTGCCCTGGCTGGATCAGTCTCTCTTAGTATCGGTCTCTCTATTGGTCTCTCTCTCGTTCGCCTATCAGTCTCCGCTGTCCCGCATTTCTCTCTTTTTTTAACCTTCTTACGTCTGTATACTTCCGCCCAGTACGGATGGCAGATAATGAACGGCTTGATTCCAAATGCCTTCTTCCATAATTCTTTGGCTCTGCTTTTCACCATACAAATACCCACACGGATTAACAAACACCAGCAAACAATTCAGCTATACACACTAAGGATGCATCCCAAATGGCACCCTAATCCTTATATAGTGCTGTAGTGGCAGAATGACCTATAAAAGATAGAGTTCCATTTAGGTTGCATCCTAACTAGATCGGTTGAGATCCAGACTTGCCCGTTAAACCACTAAAACTGAAAAGAACTAGGGTTGGGCGGTATCCAAAGTTTCATATAGTCATACCGTCCTTCCCTCTCCCCGGGATTTACAGTATTACCAGTTTAGTACACAAGGGGGAGCCAAAAATGTTAAAAAGCCCATTGGGGTGTTTATTAATAAGAGAATGCTAAAAGAATTTGCACAAGTAATAGAACATTTCAATGAAATATGCTAACGAGAGCGAATGAAAATAAAATACAAATAAAAAAGTAAATCCAGCTCATAAAGTTACACATCAATGTCATTGTTGGTGCGCTTAGACATTTACAAGCGAATATGAACGAGAGACATTGTGCAAATGAACAAAGTTTTGAGGCATGCTTGTCTGAAGGAAGAACAGTACTGGCTCTCCAGCAGCATGTCTACAAGCTGTGTCTGTGTGGAGTCTGTTGTCGCTAGGACAACAGGCCTGCCATACTCTGCTAAGAGGGGGGGAGGAGCAGACTGACGAGAACAGAGAGGAGAAAAAAAACTAGGAAATCAAGATAGCAGTGGCAGCTGTACAAATAACTAATCCAAAGGGCTTTGACTTCTCAAACACAGCAGAAAGCTAACACAACACGATGTCCCATCACCTTATTAACTCAGCCACTTAGATCGCAAGGGTTGTGTTAAAACACAGAATTCTGATTTCACACAGGAAAAATAAATAATAATCTTGCTGCATTTTGTAAACGTAGAACTAAAATGCTTCTTACTGTAATTTTTAGCCAGCCTATTTTTCTCGGGTAAAATGCTAGATTAACTTCCAGCAAAACATTATGAAATGTAGCTGGCTTCATTCGTCCTATAATAGTCCTAAACATAAATAGGATGGCCATGCTTAATTTTTTGCAAAAAAAGACCTTGCTTTTCATTGTACGCTCATTTACTTGAGTGGCTGCCAGCCAAATAGTGTTGCACTTCTGTTGTCATTTGATGAAAATTAAGCAATTTTCTGCCAAATGTGTTGCACTAATTTATTTTATTTGAAGGAACACTATAGTTGCACTTCCCTGATCACTCTATTGAAGCAAAAAAACAGTTGACTTTCAATGTAAACACCTCCCACACACAAAGGCCAGAAGGGGACATCATGACTGTGTTGCAGCATTGGATATGGAGACGTATATATAATCGGCCGATTTTTATTTATTTATTTGTAATAATGACAATTACAACTATATATATATATATATATATATATATATATATATATATATATATATATATATATATATATATATATATATATATATATATATATATATATTTAACCTTTATTTAACCAGGAAAAGCCCATTGAGAGACAGTCTCGTTTACAAGGGAGACCTGAAAGGCAGCAGCAATCAATACAACATTACAAAATGTAAAACAACACACAATCAGCACAACAACACGATACAGCCTAAAGGAAACATTTACACTCCTCCTGAACAGTCTTGCATCAGAGTTTTAAACACACTGAGGGGCACTAATACATCTAGGTGAAGCATAGATTGTAGACTATTCCATGCCTCTGGTGCACAATAGGAGAAGGCAGTCTTACCTCAGAAAAGGCCCTGGGGACTGAGTAGCTTTAGCTTTAGTAGTTTTTGCTTCCTCACAAGATTATCCACATGAACTTTAAAGGTCAGCTTGTCGTCCAACCATAAACAGTGCTTTCTGAAAGTATTCACACCCTTCGACTTTCTCCATATTTTGTTGTGTTAGACTGAAATTAAAAGGGATTACATTTAGATGCTTTTTTTCCATCACCAGCCTACACACACACACAATACCCCATAATGTCAAAATAGAATTATGTTTTTAGAAATTTTAACAAATTAATAAAATTTAAAAATCTGAAATGTCTTCAGTCAGTAAGTATTCAGGTGTGGAATTAATGAGCGTATGTTCGGAAATGTATTATTGTTACGTGATTGCTATATATATGCAAGCTCACAGGTAACTGCACCTGTACATAGCCACTCTATAAATAGCCCAAACAACTCCCTTTTCCCCTACTGCAGTTATTCATTTATTTATTTTGCTCCTTTACACCCCAGTTTTTCTAGTTCGCACACTCATCTACTGTCAAATCTACCACTCCAGTGTTTTAATTGCTATATTGTATTTACTTCGCCACCATGGGCTATTTATTGCCTTTACCTCCCTTATCTCACCTCATTTGCTCACATTGTATATAGATTTATTTTTCTACTGTATATTTGACTGTATGTTTGTTTTACTCTATGTGTAACTCTGTGTTGTTATATGTGTCGAACTGCTTTGCTTTATCTTGGCCAGGTCGCAGTGACAAGTGAGAACCTGTTCTCAACTTGCCGACCTGGTTGAATAAAGATTAAATTCAAAAAGGAAATATAAAAGTACCACGTATGTAAAAATGTAAAGTGTGATATGTAAAATGCACAGTTGAAGTCGGAAGTTTACATACACCTTAGCCAAATACATTTAAACTCAGTTATTCACAATTCCTGACATATAATCCTACTAAGAATTCCCTGTCTGAGGTCAGTTAGGATTACCACTTTATTTTAAGAATGTGAAATGTCAGAATAATAGTAGAGCGATTTATTTCAACTTTTATTTCTTTCATCACATTCCCAGTGGTTCAGAAGTTTACATACACTCAATTAGTATTTGGTAGCATTGCCTTTAAATTGTTCAACTTGGGTCAAACGTTTTGGGTAGCCTTCCACAAGCTTCCCACAATAAGTTGGGTGAATTTTGGCCCATTCCTCCTGACAGAGCTGGCGTAACTGAATCAGGTTTGTAGGCCTCCTTGCTCGCACACGCTTTTTCAGTTCTGCCCACAGATTTTCTACAGGATTGAGGTCAGGGCTTTGTGATGGCCACTCCAATACCTTGACTTTGTAGTCCTTTAAGCCATTTTGCCACAACTTTGAAAGAATGCTTGGGGTCATTGTTCATTTGGAAGACCCATTTGCGACCAAGCTTTTAACTGATGTCTTGAGATGTTGCTTCAATATAGCCACATTATTTTCTTTCCTCAGGATGCCATCTATTTTGTGAAGTGCACCAGTCCCTCCTGCAGCAAAGCACCCCCACGTCAATGTGCTGCCACCCCAGTGGTTCACAGTTGGGATGGTGTTCTTCGGCTTGCAAGACTCCCCCTTGTTCCTCCAAACATAACGATGGTCATTATGGCCAAACAGTTCTATATTTGTTTCATCAGACCAGAGGACATTTCTCCAAAAAGTACCATCTTTGTCCCCATGTGCAGTTGCAAACCGTAGTCTGGTTATTTTATGGCGGTTTTGGAGCAGTGCCTTCTTCCTTGCTGAATTGCCTTTCAGGTTATGTCGATATAGGACTCGTTTTACTGTGGATATAGATACTTTTGTACCCGTTTCCTCCAGCATCTTCACAAGGTCCTTTGCTGTTGTTCTGGGATTGATTCGCACTTTTCGCACCAAAGTACGTTCATCTCTAGGAGACAGAACGCATCTCCTTCCTGAGCGGTATGATGGCTACGTGGTCCCATGGTGTTTATACTTGCGTACTATTGTTTGTACAGATGAACCATTTTTTTTAGCTGGGGGCAGTAAGGTGTCGAGAGGTGCCCAGAGTAAACTGCCTGCTACTCAGTCCCAGTTGCTAATATATACATATTATTAATATATTTGGATAGAAAACACTCTGAAGTTTCTAAAACTGTTTGAAAGATGTCTGTGAGTCTAACAGAACTCATATTGCAGGCAAAAACCTGACAAAATCCAACCAGTAAGTGGGAAATCTGAGGTTGGTCGTTTTTCAACTCATTATCGAACAAAACAAACATTTATTGGGGAGCTGGGATTCCTGGGAGTGCATTCTGATGAAGATCATCAAAGGTAAGTGAATAATTATAATGTTATTTCTGACTTCTGTTTTCTGCACAATATGGCGGATATCTTTTTGGCTTGTTTGGTCTCTGAGCGCCGTACTCAGATAATTCAATGGTTTGCTTTTTCCGTAAAGCTTTTTTGAAATATGACACAGCGGTTGCATTAAGGAGAAGTATATCTAAAGTTCCATGCATAACACTTGTATTTTCATCAACATTTATTATGAGAATTTCTGTAAATTGATGTGGCTCTCTCACCAGATGTTTTTGGAACTACTGAACATAACGCACAAGTACATACTGAGATGTTTTTATATAAATAGGAACTTTATCGAACAAAACATACATCTATTGTAAGTCCTATGAGTGTCATCTGATGAAGATCAGGTTTGTGATTCATTCTCTCTCTATTTCTGATTTTTGTGACTCCTCTCTTTGGCTGGAAAAAATAACTGTTTTTCTGTGACTTGGCTCTGACCTAACATAATTGTTTGTGGTGCTTTGCCGTAAAGCCTATTTGAAATCGGACAATGTGGTGGGATTAACAAGAAGTGTACCTTTAAAATGGTGTGAAATACTTATATGTTTGAGGAATTTTAATTATGGGATTTGTGTTGTTTTGAATTTGGAGCCCTGCACTTTCACTGGCTGTTGTCATATCAATACCGTTAGTGGGATCTCAGCCCTAAGAAGTTTTAACATGGTACCTTCAGACGTTTGGAAATTGCTCCCAAAGATGAACCAGACTTGTGGAGGTCTACAATTCTTTTTTCTGGGGTCTTGGCTGATTTCTTGTGATTTTCCCAGGGTGTCAATCAAAGAGGCATTGAATTTGAAGGTAGACCTTGAAATACATCCACAGGTACACCTCCAATTGACTCAAATGATGTCACTTAGCCTAACAGAAGCTTCTAAAGCCATGACAAAATTTTCTGGAATTTTCCAAGCTGTTTAAAGGCACAGTCTACTTAGTGTGTGTAAACTTCTGACTCACTGGAATTGTGATACAGTGAATTATAAATTAAATAATCTGTCTGTAAACTTAATCTGTCTGTAAACTTAAATAATCTGTCTTTAAAAATGTTGGAAAAATTACTTGTGTCATGCACAAAGTAGATGTCCTAGTCGAAATTTATGGAGTGGTTGAAAAACAAGTTTTAATGACTTCAACGTAAATGTATGTAAACTTCTGACTTCAACTGTATAAGTACCAAAAAAGGGTGTGGTGGCAAGCCTAAAGAAGTAAAAATGTGCTTAATGACTATGATAGGAGAAAACTGAGGATGGGTCAACAACACTGTAATGACTCCATAATACTAACCTAAATGACAGAGTGAAAAAAAGGAATCCTGTACAGAATAAAAAATACTCCAAAACATATATCTTGTTTGCAATAAGGAACAAAACAAAAACAAAACAAAAAAAAGTTGACTTAACTTGGCTTTAAAATCTATGGCAAGACTTGAAAATGGCTGTCTAGCAATAATCAACTTCACAGAAATTGTGAAAATACTGTACAATCCAGATGTGCAAAGCTCTCAGAGGGGTGTGTGTGAATACTTATGTAAATTAGATATTTCTGAATTTAATTCACATACATTTCTAAAAACCTGTTTTCACTGTCATTATGGGGAAGTGTGTGTCGACGAGTGAGATTTTTTTTGTATTTAATCCATTTTGAATTCAGGCTGTGACAACAAAATGTGGAATCATTTGAAGGTTAATAATACTTTCTGAAGGCACTGTACCCAGGTAAATGTTTGGGATGGGCATTTGATATTATTTCACTATTTAAATAATAATCATTCATTTATACTCACAATTCCAAAATAGCTAATTGCTATTTGAAGTGGGAAAAATACCATAACGTTGTCAGGGCTGACCGGAAGGCTAAATACTATATGATATTAAAATACCTTTGAAATGTAAAACGCATCCTTTGTGAGAGAAAATGAACTTGAAAATAAAACAAATCACATTGTGCGTCCTCAGAACTGTCAAAGCCACGTGATGTCTGAAGCAGCAGTAGCTCACAGCGACTGACAGGAGAAATTCCATTCAAGGACAATGCAGGAAATGATACATGTTCAAACGCTTCTATCCACAGCCATATTTGTGCTTCGCTTTTCAAACGGTTCCAAATATCTACCATCTCTACCATCTCCCAGACTCTCACACCAATTCACTACAAGCAAAAAAAGAAACTGAACAAAAAAAAGCCGATGTTGAAAAGTGCATCAGAGCACATACTGTCTATCAACCTGACTTTATTCTCTGAAGAGACTAAAAATACTCTCCCTCTTTGAAGAGCAGCAGCTCACCCACCACAGATACATGATAAGGCCAGATGGAGCTACTTTAACTAAAGTAAGTCTGTGTGCTTTGATGTCTCAGAGAGGCTGAGAGAGGCTTCAGCCATTGTCATTCCGTGGAAAGAACCCCTCCCCCATCAAAGCCCCATTGTGACATCACCACACCTGCACTGTGACATCACTTCCTTTGTGTGTTTGACCACTCAATTGTCGAGAGGGTTCCTTTGTACTACATGAGATCACACATTCCACCTCTACCCTCTCCTCCTCCTCCTCTCCTTCAAACACCGTCTCTCCCTCACACTTCTTTTTGCCGAGTCATCACAGCCTGAGTCTGGATGTTTGTAGTGACACCAACTACTAACCAAGTGACAGTCCTTTTTGGCTAAAGGAGTGATTTGCATTGATTGATGGAGAAAGAGTGGATGGAGGTTAACTAAATGAAGCTCAATTGAGTCAACAGTAACTCCTGTCATTGGGTAACAATAGAGGAAACCAGTTCACAGATTGGATAACAGGAGAGTTGTCACGCCCCACTGAAAGCACTTCCAAGTTCTTGGAAAAGCGTTACACCTATACAAATGCAATCCCTCACTGTTAATAATGCACCATTATGACACTTATGACATACCTGTGGTGGCTCACTTGTAGCTCACCCAGCAGCTGATTGTTGAACCACTGGTCAAAGTCAATGTTGTCAAACAGCTCGTATGCCGCCAGCCCCACTGCATTGTACACTGTGGGCAAACAGGGACACACAAATGAAAAAAATGTCAACATTGAAATACTGTTACGACTGAAAGACGCCATCTATTTCTATTTCCTTGCCATCGAATATCCAATAGTCTGAGCTGTAAATTTGTGGTTTTGTCATTTTATATTGAAGAAAACGTGAGGCATAAGGAACAAAACAGAAACTATGATACAGCGGTTTTGCATGACTATCCATAAAGCCCATTTGAGTAACTACACTGAAGAGCCCACCGACACTAGACATGGATTTTATAGCGTGAGAAATAGTCAACTATAAAGCATGTGGAGAGCTGATGACAACACACTGGTGGTGTGTTGGACAAACGATGTCATTAACAGGGCCGGGAGAACCTGTGGTGTGCTAACAACCACAGAGGGAGGAGGACACATACTGGAAGCAACATCAGGACAAGGACAGTCTTTCTACGAAATGAGACCCAGAGAGGGAGTTATAGTCTGTATAAGGAGTGATCAAACTAGAGGGGGATGGGGCGAGGAAGAGAGAGAGGGGGGTGCAGCGTAAAAACATTTTAAAAAGGAGGGATGGCAAAATGAAAGAGTGATAGAGGAGAGCGAAAGGGTTTTTTAGTCTCTCGAGGGAGTAAATCACTGGATGTGGATAACAGGAACATCAGTGTGTCCTCCTGTATACCGGTATGACTCATCTAGATATTCTGTGGTCCAAAACACCCTCTAGACTTAGAGTTAAGTCCTAGTGGCGAAATAATATCCCCAGGAGATGTTCCTCTTTTATCTTACTTTCAAACCCTGAATGAGATCTACTAAGGATCCAGTGAGATTTACGGTATATGAGAACATCCGTCAAAATCCTGTGATGTCAGAGCTGCCAGGCACTTGAAACCGTCAGACGACAGTCACTGCGAAAAGGAGTCAGCTGATTGTATACAGCCTTTTTACAGCCCCTGGATAAGGGAATAATCCTAAGGCTCTTCCTAGGATAGCTACAGTACATTTCCTGGAAGACTACTGCAGCCATTTCTTATCTGGATGTCTGAGCTTCAGACTTAAGGAACAGAGGTACCTCCGACCTTGCAGAGAGCCGTGACCTCTGACCTTACTGCAGTGAGACCACAATAACTCATGATTACCCACCTGCATCTTTCATCAGAAGCTGAACAGGATCCTCCACATTGCTTGGTCCTGCAATCACACACATAACACCAAGTTAAACCTACACACAAACGATAATAAGCTGAACATGGAAAATTATGGAATCCTCTGTCCCTCTCACTTACACCCCTGTTGCTGGAGCATCAGTGGCTTCCCACAATCAATATCTGGCTCTCAGCTAAAACAGAATTTTCCAATCTAGTGTTATCTAATTTCTCCTTACTCTGATAGTCCTCTATAATATAACTCTGTCAGAGGAGAACACTGGCCTAAAGACACCCTGTAATTGTCCTGTGTTTGTGTGCACTGACAACTCACTCTGGAAACTAATAGCTTATCACAGGTCTGTGTCACAGGGGGAATCTCATATTGTAATCTAAAGAATGTGTTCCTAAAGACTCTTGAATGGTTGTGTTGTACAGCACATGTTCTGAGCCATTTAAGTGGACACCTCTACAACCAAGGCTGTGTGTGGTTGGACAAGGCCAGGTTAGAATGGAATCAGGCTGCATTTTGTGAAACATGTTAATATATAATAACTTTATTTAAACAGGATGTCACAATGAGATGAATAAATGATTGTCTTAAGAGGACAATACAATGACAGACTTACCTTGTAGATTCAGCACCATCTCCAGCAGCACTGGTGTCAGAGTCTGACTGTAGTTGTGGAATATGTCCAAGAACAACACTTCTGTACAAGGCTGGTGAAAGAGAGAGAGAGGGGGGGGGGAGATAAGAAAACAACAACACGATCACACACTCCCTCTCCATCAGATCCAGTCCCGCTCCATCAGTTCTACTGGCACTAAATCAATGAGCAGGGGAGCCACGTGGAATGCATCGCATGAGACCCCTCACTGACAGCAACAGCCAGGTGTCACTGACAGGGTTAAAGGATAGTCATCACCTATACAACACCTGTCAAGCGTTATCAGATCACGCCACAAACACAACACACCCATCAAACATGTTCTACTCCCACAGGGGGAAACAACCCCGACATGATCAACACCAGTGGAAATCAATAACTAGGTGTTAAGTCTTGCTGCCCATGACAGACCATTGATAATAAAGCCATACTGACAAACAGCTCATTAGAGGACCACGGTGGAGAGGGAAGAGAGAAGGCGACATCAAGGACACATCACCCACTGTACTGGGGAAGGCAGATCTATTTTCCTCACAGCAGGCACACAGCATGCTGTAGCGGGGAGTGGGGCATGTATGTCAAGATTTGTTTATTTATATGCAAGGCCCTGAGTTTGCAATGACCACATGATCTAACTAGGAAAAAAAACACTTGGACCTAGTCATCAGTGTCTGTTTAGTTGAAAGTCAAGCAGGATTGATGGGGGAGGGGTGGTCGAAGATTTGGGACAGCTGTGATTGGGCGCAAACCGGAGAGTGAGGATATCCTGAGCGAGACAAATGAATGTAAAAGGAGTCAGCACCAATTACATCATCCACAGTTGCCTCATCAGCGGTCGACTACACTGGTGTACTTCAAAAGTGTGGTTCCTGAACCAGAGCGCCACGGAAGTAAGAAAAGCTGGGCTTAACAGAGAGGGAATATTAGAGAAAAAGAGATGGAGAAGAAGAAACAAGGTAGAGAGGGAGGGAGGAGTCTGATAGCAGTAAGGCAGCAGCCAAAACCAAAACAAAGCTTACCCCAATTCATTGAGAATCAGACAGTCAGACATCAGAGACGTCACTAAAATATCCCCCCCTGTGCCATGGTACCGACTGGTCCTAACTATAGGCAATATAAATAGTATATCAAATACATTTCCTTGTATCAGCTCAATACTATGGGTGCAGACCTTTCCTTTTTCTAAACATGGTCTGTTTTTGGGTGAGAGTAGTGCTGAGTGATTAGTGCTTTTTGAGATGGGTTCGGTAAAAAAAATGTATAGTTTTGATAATTAAAAAAACAAACAGTGCAATTAATATGTGGGTTGAATGCTGTAACACAGAATAAAACAATGAATATAAGTCCTATGATGGTAGTGATGCCCATTGCTGCTTCGCACTTATTAACCATCATTTATTCACATTACTTTCATCAAATATTTCCATGTGTAAATTACATTAGTTTCATTTAATGACTATTATTTAAATTCTAAGTCATCATCTCAATAGAGATGACAAAATATTTGTATTAGTTCCTTTATTTTACCAGGTAGGCAAGTTGAGAACAAGTTCTCATTTACAATTGCGACCTGGCCAAGATAAAGCAAAGCAGTTCGACACATAAAACAACACAGAGTTACACATGGAGTAAAACAAACATACAGTCAATAATACAGTAGAAAAATAAGTCTATATACAATGTGAGCAAATGAGGTGAGATAAGGGAGATAAAAGCAACAAGAAAAGGCCATAGTGGCGAAGAAAATACAAGATAGCAATTAAAACGCTGGAATGGTAGATTTGCAGTGGAAGAATGTGCAAAGTAGAAGTAGAAATAATGGGGTGCAAAAGAGCAAAATAAATCAATGAATACAGTAGGGGGAGAGGTAGTTGTTTGGGCTAAATTATAGATGGGCTATGTACAGGTGCAGTAATCTGTGAGCTGCTCTGACAGCTGGTGCTTAAAGCTAGTGAGGGAGATAAGCGTTTCCAGTTTCAGAGATCTTTGTAGTTCGTTCCAGTCATTGGCAGCAGAGAACTGGAAGGAGAGGCGGCCAAAGGAAGAATTGGTTTTGGGGGTGACCAGAGAGATATACCTGCTGGAGCGTGTGATACTGGTGGGTGCTGCTATGGTGACCAGCGAGCCGAGATAAGGGGGGACTTTACCTAGCAGGGTCTTGTAGATGAAATGGAGCCAGTGGGTATGGCGACGTGTATGAAGCCGAGGGCCAGCCAACGAGAGCGTACAGGTCGCAATGGTAGGTAGTATATGGGGCTTCAGTGACAAAACGGATGGCACTGTGATAGACTGCATCCAATTTATTGAGTAGGGTATTGGAGGCTATTTTGTAAATGACATCGCCGAAGTCGAGGACGGTAGGATGGTCCGTTTTAAAAGGGTATGTTTGGCAGCATGAGTGAAGGATGCTTTGTTGCGAAGTAGGAAGCCAATTCTAGATTTAACTTTCGATTGGAGATGTTTGATGTGAGTCTGGAAGGAGAGTTTACAGTCTAACCAGACACCTAGGTATTTGTAGTTCACATATTCTAAGTCAGAACCGTCCAGAGTAGTGATGTTGGAGGGGGTGCAGGTGCAGGCAGTAATTGGTTGAAGAGCATGCATTTAGTTTTACTTGTATTTAAGAGCAATTGGAGGCCACGGAAGGAGAATTGTATGGCATTGAAGCTCGTCTGGAGGGTTGTTAACACAGTGTCCAAAGAAAGCCCAGAGCTTTACAGAATGGTGTCGTCTGCGTAGAGGTGGATCAGAGACTCACCAGCAGCAAGAGTGACATCATTGATGGAGACAGAGAAGAGAGTCGGTCCAAGAATTGAACCCTGTGGCACCCCCATAGACTGCCAGAGGCCCGGACAACAGGCCCTTCGATTTGACACACTGAACTCTATCAGAGAAGTAGTTGGTGAATCAGGCGAGGCGATCATTTGAGAAAACAAGGCTATCGAGTCTGCCGATGAGGACGTGGTGATTGACAGAGTCGAAAGCCTTGGCCAGGTCAATGAATACGGCTGCACAGTATTGTTTCTTATCGATGGCGATTAAGACATCTTTTAAGACCTTGAGCGTGGCTGAGGTGCACTCATGACCAGCTCTGAAACCAGATTGCATAGCAGAGAAGGCAGGGTGGGATTCGAATTGGTCGGTAATCGGTTTGTTGACTTGGATTTTGAAGACCTTAGAAAGGCAGGGTAGGATAGATATAGGTCTGTAGCAGTTTGGGTATAGAGTGTCACCCCCTTTGAAGAGGGGGATGACCGCAGCTGCTTTCCAATCTTTGGGAATTTCAGACGACATGAACGAGAGGTTGAACAGGCTAGTAATAGGGGTGGCAACAATTTTGGCAGATACTTTTAAGAAATTATCTAGCCCGGCTGATTTGTAGGGGTCCAGATTTTGCAGCTCTTTCAGAACATCAGCTGACTGGATTTGGGAGAAGGAGAAATGGGGAAGGCTTGGGCGAGTTGCTGTGGGGGGTGCAGTGCTATTGACCGGGGTAGGGGTAGCCAGGTGGAAAGCATGGCCAGTCGTAGCAAAATGCTTCTTAAAATTCTCAATTATAGTGGATTTATCGGTGGTGACAGTGTTTCCTATCCTCAGTGCAGTGGGTAGCTAGCTGGGAGGAGGTGTTCTTATTCTCCATGGACTTTACAGTGTCCCAGAACTTTGAGTTTGTGTTGCAGGAAGCACATTTCTGCTTGAAAAAGCTAGCCTTGGATTTTCTAACTGCCTTTGTATACTGGTTTCTAGCTTCCCTGAAAAGTTGCATATCACCGGGGCTGTTCGATGCTAATGCAGAACGCCATAGGATGTTTTTGTGTTGGTTAAGGGCAGTCAGGTCTGGAGAGAACCAAGGGCTATATCTGTTCCTGGTTCTAAATTTCTTGAATGGGGCATGCTTATTTAAGATGGTTAGGAAGGCATTTTATTTTTAATAACCAGGTGTTCTCAACTGACGGGATGAGATCTATATCCTTCCAGGATACCCCGTCCAGGTCGATTAGAAAGGTCTGCTCGCTGAAGTGTTTCAGGGAGCGTTTGACAGTGATGAGTGGAGGTCGTTTGACCGCCGACCTATTATGGATGCAGGCAATGAGGCAGTGATCGCTGAGAAGGGTTGAGGGTCTTGGTTGAAGACAGCAGAGGTGTATTTAGAGGGCAAGTTGGTTAGGATGATATCTATGAGGGTGCCTGTGTTTACGGCTTTGGTGTGGTAACTGGTAGGTTCATTGATAATTTGTGTGAGATTGAAGGCATCAAGCTTAGATTGTAGGATGGCTGGGGTGTTAAGCATGTTCCAGTTTAGGTCGCCTAGCAGCACGAGCTCTGAAGATAGATGGGGGGCAATCAGTTCACATATGGTGTCCAGAGCACAGCTGGGGGCAGAGGGTGGTCTATAGCAGGCGGCAACGGTGAGAGACTTGTTTTTAAAGAGGTGGATTTTTAAAAGTAGAAGTTCAAATTGTTTGGGTACAGACCTGGATAGTAGGACAGAACTCTGCAGGCTATCTTTGCAGTAGATTGCAAAGTAGTTAGGTTGTTGTAGTTAGGGATGGAGATTTCAGAATTTCTGTTGGTCTTCCTAAGCCAGGATTCAAACACAGCTAGAACATCCGGGTTGGCAGAGTGTGCTAAAGCAGTGAATAAAACTAATTTAGGGAGGAGGCTTCGAATGCTTCTAATATATGCTGTCTGACCAAATAACTATTTTAGTAGTTATTTTATGAATGTTAAATACCATCCATCACTCACTTAGATCATGTATTTTCAGGTCAGGGTCTCCATTAGCTGGTAATAGCAGGCTATTGGCCGCTAGAAAATTTGAATGGCCGATAAATAAAATTGGCATCGCCACATTGTTTGGGAGAAGAAAAAATCCCACTGCAAAATAATGCTTTTTAGCCTATTAATTGATGGAAATACCAGTTGATGGAAATAATTGTGAATGGTCATGCTTATCAGTCTAGGTTAATTTGCATAATTTAGTGGAATTAAATTGGTGCTTGTGTAGTATATTTGTTATGCATCTTATTTATCACACGAGTACAGCATACAGATAGAGCTTTTGAGCGGAAAATCTGTCACAGTGTGAGAGTTGCTGCTGAAGCTTCTCAAACAGCATATGCATACATAAGCAACAGAAGGTAGGCTACATCAGCGCGTCAAACACCACTTTGCAATGTGCTGGAGGCAGTATGCATTTTTGAAAACATATAATTGTCTGAAACCGGAACATTTTAATACGTATTAAGAGGCATGTCGTATCTCACTTCAAAGTAGCCTAGCAAAAATCTGACCGTATCCGTGAAGGCAATTATTTTATAGCAACTTTCTTTCATTGTCCAGCAGCCAAAGGCAAAATCCTAGTCATATTAGCAACCCGTGCTAGTTGTTGCATATTAGAGCTCCCCTCTTTCTAAATGTCTCATGGATATTTTCACCTCTGTGACATGAAACAGCGCACATGTATGGTGCCCTTTTGACAACAGTGTTTCCCGCTAATTGCATTACGGAACGAACATCCGTGCGTAGCCTACTGCCTTGTGTGCATTGTTGCACTTAAACTGTGAAGAAGTAATAGTTTATCATCATTTTAAGCTAAATGTTCTGATCTATTGCATCAGACTCGTTGCTTACATTTTTTAAATTTGATGTAGCCTAAGGCCTACTGGTTGTATGAATTTGGGATCCGTCATCCCACAACTGTCCCAGAGTGTGTGGAGTTGGCCATTTATTAATCGACAAGCTGACCAATAGAATAAGTCAACTTTTCTACTATGGGGGATAGTATATTAACATAGTGTAGTAATGTTGCTGTTTGTCACTTGTTGGCTGAGGAAAAGTAAATGTGGACAGATATTCTAACAAGTGCACACCAGAATTCGGTAAGGAGGACCGCACATCGTTGCATCCTCGACTTGCATAACTTATTAAGATGCATTACCATAATCTAAGTGGGATTTCAGGTTACGCACCAAACGCATTTCTCTCAAATGTCCGGTAAATTTAGATGCTGATGGTCAAATATCCGGTGCCACATTTTCACAAACCCTGTTAAAGCAAGAGATACCTCGAAGCAACTGTTCTCGTTCCCTCTCGATCATGCATTCTTCTGTCTCTCGCTCTCCGTGTCTACCCCACACTAACATAATGTAGCAGGCATAAAACAAACACACAGACCGGACAATTGCATGCGCAATGGATTACGGTCATTGTGCTTAATTACCACGTTGTCTGTGCTAAAACCATGTAGAATATTGGCCTGTTGGAAACTACCCTACAACATCGCATAGTTCGGGATTGACCGGATTTATCTGTAGAGAGCTGCTCAATGTATGCAGTTCATTGAAAAATAAATGGAATTAAACAATTGAACCTACAGTACGTCAGTTAATAAGTTGCTTAAAAAAAAGAAGAAAAATAACAGAAACTTTGGTTAATTGCTCAGCTAGTATAAGTCTAATTGATAGTTTGACTGACCAGCACTTCAATAAGACATTTTATTACTGTGTTTTAGGGGACCGCACAGATTATTTTGCTAAAGACACCTGAAATACTTGTCTTCCTTTTCCTGTATGACAGTTCAGCTAAAGACTATTCTCATTCTTCCCTCTGGTAAGGAGAATAGTGTTGCTCTTGCGTGCTTGTAATGGTGTGTGTGGTTGTTATTTTACTAAGAAAATACATCACTGGCCACGGGTAGAAATACTATCTCATCTCTACATCCTTATCCTATCACACTTTCTGTCTCACAAATCTATAGGATTATTCTGGTTCCTGGTTATATCTGGCTGTGCTGTGGTATCTTGTTGCACCCCAGTCAAGGACTCCCAAACAATACAGGAGAAGAGGGATATGATGAAATGGAGGGGAAATAAATCAGCTTCAGTGTGACTGAATACATTGTTGAAATCAAATCAGCAAAGCTGTTAGTGAGAGCAGTGACAGGGGGAGCATGGCTGCTTCAACGGCTTGCCTGCGCTGAGCAAGTCAGTTGGTCTCGTCTCTGGCATATATGCGTGTATGTGTGTGTGTGTGTGTGTGTGTGTGTGTCATTTACTCACCCGTAGACTGTATTTCCAGGAGTCACCCCCTGTTTCTTCAACAGCTGCGAATACAAAAACAGAGCAACAATGAGATAAGGAGGGTGTGTGTGTGTGTGTGTGTGTGTGTGTGTGTGTGTGTGTGTGTGTGTGTGTGTGTGTGTGTGTGTGTGTGTGTGTGTGTGTGTGTGTGTGTGTACTCCAGTATGGTGTGGAGATTCAGATGGACACATTAGCAGAGTTAACTTGCGAAGAGAAAAGTTTGCAAAGCGACAAGGAAACACATCAGCAGCCATATGTCTCTGTGAGCGTACCGAAGCCCTCGGGGTCCTCCTCCCACATGGCCAGCTCTTCCTTGGTCAACAGAAAGTAGTGGGAGACGAGACGCCGTCCGATCTCTGTGAGGGTGGGGTGTGTGAAGAATGCCGTCTTGATCTTGTGGGCCTCCAGACTCTCCGGCTTACTGTCTGAGAGGGGCGACCCAGAGAGCATGTAAGAACTTACACACAGACACACACACTATTCAAAACTAACCACAACCATCGACAACTAAGTCTCGACAGCTCAGAGAGAAACTGAACTCCACTGTGGCGCCTCCTAACCTGTTATATTATTATAATGGTACATTAATGATGCTTGCAATCTGCCAGCCTGCCAAGGAAGTGCAGTTATTTGTGGGTGGCTGTATTAACGATGCTACGCCATGTTGATTTCTCCCGCTGTCTCTTTCCATTCTAGATCCTCTCCCTAATTTTCATCTTGCTCTCGCTCCTCTCCTTTATTCTCTCCTTCCCATTTTCTCTTCCCTCCCTCCCTCTCCCCACTAGGGCTGGCACAATTACATATAACTGTGTCACCAACTCTTATGGATGAAGATAGTCATGAAAATAAAATAACAGACATAAATGGATAAAAATAGTAATAAAGATGAATACTTATTACGATGACTGCGTCCTTTGGATAACCAATAACCGCCATCCAAAATTCCATCACCATGACTGCCCTAGCCCCCACCCTCCACCTACCCTCGATGTTCTTGCAGGGTTTGTAGGCCTCATTCTTGACGATGGTTTTGATGAGGTTCATGCACTGGACGGTGAAGCGCTCGAAGACGAGGCCCTCACCGGCCGCCGTGAACACGTAGCTGACAGCAAATTCCAGAGAGCGCTGGATCAGTGGGATGAACGCACACGGGTGGACCTCCAGGAAATCTAATAACTAGAGAGAGAGAGAGAGAGAGAGAGAGAGAGAGAGAGAGAGAGAGAGAGAGAGAGAGAGAGAGAGAGAGAGAGAGAGAGAGAGAGAGAGAGAGAGAGAGAGAGAGAGAGAGAGAGAGAGAGAGAGAGAGAGAGAGAAATGGTTAAGGAAAAACATGAGATGAGTAAGGTAGAAAAAAAGATGGCTAAGGAGAGAACATCAGAAAAGGAGAAGGAAAAAATTAATAAGGGGAAATAAATATAGAGAGGAGAAACGTAGAAAAAGAGAGAAAGCAAGAAATGAAGTTGAAGCACTTGGCGCTGGGATATCAGCCTCTGTCAACAGTACCTGGTATGCAAGCAAGACTACTGAGAAACTAATTAGTGTAGATTTGTAACAACAACTAGGTCTACATGGTTGTTGACTGCTCAGTTTGACTCACCACTTTAGTGTACAGTATGATAGTCTTCTCAAGCTTCTCTCGACATGGGCTGTCTGGGTCTACCTGCCGACCTGGAAGAAATAAAACCAAAACAAATATGAGCAACAGTATGTTATGACAAAGGTATAAAAACAACAAGCCATATGACAAGACTATAAAACAACAATACAAAATATGACAAGTGTTCATCTCTTGCCAACATTAAGTGCATCACTTACAACAAGGGGCTACCCATGAAGATGTTACTCTGATGTCAACAACCCCCCCCAATGCCAGACATCGGAGTCCATCTCCCTGCCCGGCTGCCAATAAACCAGGGAGGGGAGGAGAAGACAGAGAGGAAATTGTTAGGTATCCACTGATCTTTTCTGTGTAATACAATCATAACAGAGCTCGAGTTGAAGGGAGAAGGGAATGAAGGCAGTGATATCATAATGCACTTCACTACGGATGGAAATTTTAATTCCTCTAGTGTATTCAATTCAAATAACTTATTTCCTGGGAGGGAACGTCATCATGTGTGGTGACGAATGGTACATACAAGACATGAGGCCCCGGCTTCACTTTATAACTACAATTCACTCTGGGAGAGTGAACGAAACCGCCACCTGGGAGAACAGCGCCTTTGTTTCTCTAATATAATAAAGTAGACTAATAAAGACAGTGCCATGTCAGGAATAACTCCCTCGGCCGATCAAAATGAATCTATAAAAACAATAAGCTGTGGCCAATAAAAAAATGTCCTGGGAGGTTTACTTCCTCATCACCGTTCCTGATGACATCATCAAGAACAGGAAGCAACGGTCCTATTCCCTAGCCTCGCAAAGCCGCTGATCCCTCAATATCAGTCTGTTAAGGTTGCGAAGGCCTGAGCCCTGCCTTTTTTTTAATCGCCATTGCGTCAGACCAATCAGCTTCCTCTGATGAACTATGCCGGTGGTTTGGTTACTGACAGGCAGGAGACAACAAGACAACAATTCATGTAAAGTCATACTTAGGTGGTGATAGCTAAATATAAAGCTTTACATGACAGTCTGAGGTTACTGTATCAAGACAATCTCTGTATTGAATTATATGCAGTGGCATAATATCCATCGCTACGGTTTGGCAAAATCATTAGGCGCAAATTCATTAGATATACCCTGGCTGATGTTAGGCTACTATATTGCTGTTAGTCTATCGTTGACATCGATATATTGCGCTTCTTTTGGCTCATATTGCCTAAGCATATTGTCCTGGTGTTCGATATGCCTTTCTCTTGAACGACGGCAAGTTCTACTTCCAAAAGATGCAGTGCTGCGGCTTCTATTTTCTGATTGATTGAAGGTGATCCAATCACTTTCGAGTTTGTTTTGGGGAAAGCCTAATCTGCCCAAACAACTTGAATGGAATCCCTTCCAGACTGATAGTGTAGCGGTAATCAGTCCGGTAATTACGAAGCTACCTGTTCCCATACCTAAAAACACATCCTTCAGCAGACGGTGACACCTGTAATAACATGGAATATCCAGACAGCTGACCTCAGCGGAAGGATCATGCACAGGAAAAGGAGAGAGAAAATAGAGGATCGTGCAACTCAATGGACATGCTTCTTTATCTGCCCTTATCTTGCAGGGAGACTGATATTTCTCCTGGCTCAGAGCGCCTACGAGCTTCCGCTGTTGGACAGCCCAAAATATCAACGGGCCCAATACACCCCGACCTCCGCTGACCCTCTGCAATAAGGACATATTGTGTGTGATAATAGGGACAGATACCAGTAATTACATTTCTAACACACCATCTGAAGCACTGAGACTTACCCTTATGTGTGTGGTGTGTGGGTGCTAGGTGTGTGGCGTGTGTGTGTGTGTGTCATTAGATCATTGTATAATTAGAAAGTTAATAAATATTTAGGAAAAAATGTTCAGGATACTTACTGCATTCTAGGAACTGTTTCAGTCTCTCAAAAACTGCATTGAGGAAGCCCTGGTGAGAGAGAAAAGAGGGGCAGAGGAGGGAAGCGAGAAGAATGAGAGGGGGTACAGGGTTTGTTCAATCTCGGTGGAATCTTGGTGGTCGCATCACTGTTTTATCACATAATTAGGAGAGGCAGTCACACAACTGAACACATGAGTCATCATACACGTTACAGACACACACACTGACTCAGTGTGCCTGGCAAGCCTTTGCGACATGTCACTGACAGTTCATAATCTGCCCAAACTGGAAAACACAGAGCCTTCTCACTGGGCACAAACTGGCTGAGTCAACATTGATTCCACACGATAAAAAAAAAAAAAAATGCAACGTGATGACATTGAATCAATGTGGAAAACTGATTGGACTTGCAAAAAGGAATTACGTGAATGTTTTATCACCCAACTTCTAAACCTATATTTCATGACACCGTTAATCCTTTAATTAATAGCCTATGGCAGAGGACCTCGGAGCTTCAGCACGGAATTCAACTAGAGGTACGAAATCCAAAACATGGGGATGATACCCTATAAGGCTACACAACAGTAACCACCTAAAGTAGGCTCCGTTAAGACAAAGACTATTATCCCCATGGGGACACGCAGGTTGCTGCTCTGTGCATACATAAAACAACAATCCAAACAAAGACAAGTACATATACAGACAAATACAGGTATAAAATGCAGTTCATAAGCGATCATTGTGGAAACGAGCTAGTAAAGCTAGCAGGACCCTTTCACAGCGTTGTAAACTCTTCCACTATCCAGTCACATCTATAGGCTTTTCAGCCTGACCTGCCTCCAGCTACAGTGTCACAACGGAAACACAATTACACAGGGCAAAGCGCTATGGTGTGTCCCCTTTCTTATCAAACTGTCACCAATAAGATTTATTTGCAAATATATTCTGCAGTATGCGGGAGAGCTACTGTAACTTTGGGGCAGAAAGACCATTTTCCTTCACTTTGCTAAGGTGGGGCGGATGACTTCCTACAAAACCAGTCACATTATTACCAGTCCTTAGGCTGTGTGAGCAGGTAACAACAAACTATAGAGGGAGAGAAAGCTCGGCAGAGAAAGAAAGAGCTGTGTAAAACCGGGATGCAGCCTCTCAGGGGCAGGATTTGATAAATACCCAGGATATACAGTGCCTTGGGAAAGTATTCAGACTCCTGGATTTTTCCACATTTTGTTACGTTACAGCCTTCTTCTAAAATGGATCAACATTTTTTTTCAGCAATCTACACACAATATCCCATAGCAAAAACAGTTTTTTTTTATGTTTGAAATTGTAAAAATATACATTTTTTTAAACAGACAAAGCTTATTTATATAAGTATTCAGGCACTTTGCTATGGGACTCCAAACTGAGCTCAGGTGCATCCTGTATCCATTGATCATCCTTGAAATGTTCCTACAATTTGGAGTCTGTGCTAAATTCAATTAATTGGACATGATTTGGGAAGGCACACACGTCTTCATAAAAGTCCCACAGTTGACAGTGCATGTCAGAGCAAAAACCAAGCCATGAGGTCGAAGGAATTGGGTAACAAAACATTTCTGCAGTATTGAAGGTGCCCAAGAATACATTGGCCTTCATCAATCTTAAATAGAAGTTTGGAACCACCAAGACTCCTACTAGAGCTGGCCGCCTGACCAAACGGGGGAGAAGGGCCTTGGTCTGGGAAATGACCAAAAACCCGATGGTTACTCTGACAGAGCTCTAGAGTTTGTCTGTGGAGATGGAAGAACATTCCAGAAGGACAACCATCTCTGCAGCACTCCACCAATCAGGCATTTATGGTAAACTGGCAAGGCAGAAGTCATTCCTCAGTACATGATACAACCACAAAGAACAAGGAGGTTTAGAAATCCCTCGCAAAGAAGGGCACCTATTAGCAGATGGATTATTATTTTTTATTATGTAAAAGTAGACTTTGAATATCCCCTTGAGCACGGTGAAGTTATTACATTTTGGATGGTGTATCAATACACCCAGTCACAACAAAGATACAGGTGTCTTTCCTAAATCAGTTACTGGAGAGGAAGGAGACCGCTCAGGGATTTCACCATGAGACCAATGGTGACAAACAGTCAGAGTTTAACGGCTGTGATAGGAGAAAACTGAGGATGGATCAACAACATTGTAGTTACTCCAAAATACTAATCCTTTTGACAGAGTGAAAAGAAGGAAGCGTGACCAGAATAAAAAAATATTCCAATTGATGCATCAGTTTGCAACAGGGCACTAAAGTAATACTGCAAATAATGTGGCAAAGCAATTCACTTTTTGTCCTGAATACAATACAATACAAAGTGTTATGTGTTGTATTTGCCCCAAACATAACTGAGTAGCAATTTTTAGCAATTATCAACAACCAACTTGACAGAAGCTTGAAGAACTTTGAAAAGGATAATAATGGGCAAATGTTGCACAAGCCACAAGCTCTTAGAGTATTACCCATTAAGACTCACAGCTGTAATGGCTGCCAAAGGTACTTCCACAAACTATTCACAGAAATACCTTATTTACTAGGGATGCAGCGCTAATACATTTCTGGCCGATACCAATATCTGATCTTTTCCTTGCCCAAAAATCGATACCGATAACCGACAAACATTTTTAGCGACCTTTTAAGCATTCTAGTACAGTTCAGTTTGGTTAGACCGCTACGTCTATGTGTGTGTTAAGGCACTGCATCTCAGTGCAAGAGGCGTCACTACAGTCCCCGGTTCGAATCCAGGCTGTATCACACCCAGCCATGATTGCGAGTCCCATAGGGCAGTGCACAATTGGCCTAGCGTTGTCCAGGTTTGGCCGGGGTAGGCCGACATTGTAAATAAGAACTTGTTCTTAACTGACTAACCTAGTTAAATAAAAGGTTACACACCACACCACACAATGAGCAACAAGTTATTTTGTTGGCATTTACATATGTCCCCATTACCAGTAAAACTTCTAAACCTATTTATTTCACTTGCTGTGCTGTTTCGTTGTTCATTCGTTCAGCTGTTTCATTCTCGACCAAGATTTCATCATGCATGTCAAGCAGTGAAGTTTCAGCTCTGTCTGTCCGTGGCCTCTCTTCCTCGGTGCGCAGTCACTGTGTACGTTTCCATCTTGTCCAGGTGTGTATGTAGCATTTCACGTAAACCCTGTTTCTTGTCTGCAACGAAGTAGTGGTCCTTGTACCAAGCATCTAGCATGGTGGCATCACAGTAAATAGGCTCAGAGAGAATGCCACCGGATCACTTGTTCACAGCCTCTCGTAGAGTACTTTTGCAAGTTTTTGTTATCCTTTTTGTTATCTTCCTTTGAAACTTCAAAATAGATCCAAACCACAGACATTGTGGGCTAGGTTAGGAATGCTGTGTTGCACGTGTAGTGCTGGATTATTTGTGGCATCATTACGCCATCTACCTACATTATATAGGTATGCACGTCAGCTTTGACATCGGTTTTGCACATCGGTGTAAAACTATACATCAGGACAATGCAGATGTTGGTATATTTTAGCTGATATCGGCCGATTCCGATATGCTTACCGATATATCGTGCATCCCTATTATTTACATACGTATTCAGACCCTTTGCTATGAGACTCAAAATTTAGGTCAGGTGCATCCTGTTTCTATTGATCATCCTTGAAATGTTTCTACAACTTTGAGTCAACCTGTGGTAAATTCAATTGATTGGACATGACTCGGAAAGGCACACACATCTATATAAGGTTCCATAGTTTACAGTGAATGTCAGAGCAAAAACCATGCCATGAGGTCAAAGGTTTTCTCCGTAGAGCTCCGAGACAGGATTGTGTCGAGGCACAGTTCTGGGGAACGGGTACCAAAACATTCCTGCAGTATTGAAGGCGCCCAAGAACACAGTGACCTCCATCGTTCTTCAATGGAAGAAGTTTGGAACCACCAAGACTCTTCTAGCGCTGGCCGCACTGAGAAATCATGGGAGAATGGCCTTGGTCTGGGAGGTGACCAAGAACCCGATGGTCACTCTGACAGAGCTCCAGTGTTCCTCTGTGGAGATGGGAGAACCTTCCAGAAAGACAGCCATCTCTGCAGCACTCCACCAATCAGGCCTGCATGGTAGTGTGGCCAGACAGAAGCCACTTCTCTGTAAAAGGCACATGACATCCCAATTGGAGTTTGACAAAAGGCACCTAAAGGACTATGACCATGAGAAACAAGATTCTCTGGTCTGATGAAACCAATATTTAACTCTTTGACCTGAATGCCAAGCGTCAAATCTGGATGAAACCTGGCACCATCCCTACGGTGAAGCATAGTGGTGGTAGCATCATGCTGAAGGGATGTTTTTCAGCGGCAGGGACTGGGAGACTAGTGAGGATCAAGGGAAAGATGAACAGAGCAAAGTACAGAGAGATCCTTGATGAAAACCCGCTCCAGAGCGCTCAGGACAGACTGGGGTGAGCGTTCACCTTCCAACGGGACAATGACCCTAAGCACACTGCCAAGACAGTGGCTTCAGGACAAGTCTCTGAATGTCCTTGAGTGGCACAGCCAGAGCCTGGACTTGAACCCGATCTAATATATCTGGGGAGACTTGAAAATAGATGTGTAACAACACTCCCCATCTAACTTGACAGAGCTTGAGAGAATCTGCAGAGAAGAATGGGGGAAAACTCCCCAAATACAGGTGTGCCAAGCTTGTAACGTGATACCCAAAAAGACTTGAGGCTATAATCACTGTAAAAGGTGCTTATACAAAGTACTAAGTAAAGGGTCTGAATACTTTAAAAGTCCATTTTAGAATAAGTCTGTAACATAACAACAACATGTGGAAAAAGTGAAGGGGTCCGTGTCCTTTCCGAATGCACTGTACATACTGAACAAAAATAACAATTTTAAAGATTTTACTGAGTTACAGTTCATATAAGGAAATCAGTCTAAATTAAATTAGGCCCTAATCTATGGTTTTCCCATGACTGGGAATGGGTGCAGCCATGGGTGAGCCTTGGAGAGCATAGGCCCACCCTCTTGGCAGCCAGGCTCACCCACTGGGGAGCCAGGCCACACCAATCAGAACGAGGTTTTCACCACAAAAGGGCTTCATTACAGACATAAATATCCCCCACGCCCCTCAGACGATCCCGTGAAGAAGACGGATGTGGAAGTCCTGGGCTGGCGTGGTTACACGTGGTCTGTGGTTGTGAGGCTGGATGGACGTACTGCTAAATACTCTAAAACAACGTTGGAGGAAGCTTATGGTATATTTCAAAATATAAATATTTCATTAAATTCTCTGGCAACAGCTCTGGTGGACATTCCTGCAGTAAAAATGCCAATTGCATGCTACCTCAAAACTTCTGTGGCATTGTGTTGTGTGATAACTGCACATTTTAAAGTGGCCATGTATTGTCCCCAGCACAAGGTGCCCATGTCTAATGATCATGCGGTTTAATCAGCTTCTTGATATCCCACACCTGTCAGGTGGACAGATTATCTTTGCAGAGGAGAAATGGTCACTAACAGGGATGTGAACATGTTTATATTTTTGTCCGGTGTATATTTATATTCCTGACTCGGACGTTGTTCATTCTGACATGTCTTAATGTCTTGTTCTTGTGTATTGTTGTTGTACTATTAGATATTCCTGTTAAGAGCTAGACATAAGCGTTTTGCTGCACCTGCGATAACGTAGGCAAAACCTTGATTTGATCATTTATGAAACCGTTGACGGAGGGCAGACTCAAGATAGCCAATTACACTGAAATTACATTAGCTTCCTATTGCATACACAGCTCTGTTTGAGAGGGGTATGAAAGGGTGAGAAAGTGTGCCAAAGATCTATCTGCTCTAAAGTTCGATCAAACTGAAAGAAGATTACCCAACAAAAGCATGTCCTCCAAGAAGTCTAAATGGAAGCACTTTGGAAACAAGTCAATCAGGACTCTGTGTGTGTGTATGTGTGTGTGCATATGTGTATAAGAATCTCTGCCTCGATCAGTGAATTTCATTATTCATTTGTGAAGGAGTTAAGGCAAGGCACAGCCTGAAAGAACTAATTAAAACCCATTTAAATTAGCTTTCTTTCCCTGTGGAGTCTATAATGAGGCAACCTGCAACAACAGCTTCATCAAACTTCTCACATCTCCACTGTTGTGGGTCTATTAAACAGCTCTACACATCTGAGATGGCAATGGGTGGGAGTAATATAGAGAAAATGCCACTGGTTGTGCTTTGGGAAATATAAGCAGGTGATAAGAGATAGGAAGGAGGAGGAGAGGGTGAGTGGATCAAACTACCCCTTACCAGTCAACTCACGCCTCATCCCTCCCTCCTTCCTTCTCTCCTTGAACTTTTTCCTTTGACATTCGCAGAACAAGAGGTTAGCTTAATAGTCCCCTGGTGTTCCTTAAACACACCACTCAGATATGAAGGATAGGAGAGTTGGAGTCGGAGTTCAAATGACCAGAGTACTCGGAGCAAATGATTCCATTAACTCCAAGCCAGGGGAGCAGCCCTCGGCACACGCACACTTTAATAATTTTATTGGACGATTTACACTAAATTGAATTAACAGTTCCAGGACCTTCATAGCGGGGTCTAGCTGTAAGGAAGACTGCGTTCAGGGCCAAGGTTATTATGGTAAACTAAAATAAACTAAATGAAAAATAATTATGAAAAAGCTAATATAGTAAACTGAAATAAAAAAATTAACTATACTGAAACTATTATTGTTGACTCCAAAACTATGAATTACATTCAGCTGCGGGGGGTCTAATGAGTTTAAGCTGTTTTTCTAATGGGGGATTTCCAGCTTCTGAATATGGCGGGTCACATTGAGATTAACGTTTATAATTTAAAGGTAAACTCAGTGAGATGATGAGCAGCACCGCATATATTGGGCACGTTTGAGTGGTAAGGCTAAAGCAAATAACTGTAGACAAAGGTGGAGGTGTGAAGTCGGGTGGGAGGTGCATCTGCGACAGTTGGACACGAACGTGGTTTTTCAACAGCAGGGCTCAGATCAACATGGTAGTGTTGCCATTGCTTCTAAAAACTTGTTTTCTTTTTAACATCGAAATAAACATGTATCTAACCCCTATATCACACACTCAAACAACTGAAATGATATTATATTGTGTGTACATTGTATTATCACTTTGTGAGAGAGCCTCAAAATGTAACATTTATTTGAATATATCCAGTGTACACATAAATCGCGGCAAATTATTTCCCATTTCAGTCATGTATTTGGTCACGTTAGTGTGGGTCAAATAAAAACACCTTAAGGATTAGTTGACAATAGAGCCTCCCACAATGCAGGCGATGGCTGCAGGATGAAGTAGGTGAAGCATACCTCCATGCCTGCAGCTTGTTGACAAAACTGTCTCTAGAAGCGAACTATGGCAATACCTCGCTTACAAATCAGATGAGGGCCAGCCTACGGAAACTAAGCAAAAGGTGTTATTGCAGTGCAAGGGAGGTTTATTTCGAAAACGACAATCTATTTTACACAAGACATTTGCATTGTAACGTTACTCTACTAGCAACCTATATTCAGCATGACATTCATGGAGCATTATAATATGATTATGATCCAAAAGTAATGTAAAATGCCCTCACAAATTCTCTATGAAAGCAATATATTTAGACTACTTCACGTATGTCTGGGCTTGCTAGCAGTAGCCAGCCAGCAGCCCTGGGTGGAGCATTGCACCCTGGGAGTTGAAATTCACTCAGAATTGCAGTATGCTGTGTAAAATCCATTGTAGAGAATATTGGAATATAGAAGATTCAAAAATGTGTTTCAAAGTGGGTTTTTCTCCCCATGTAATTCTGGAACTAAACTATTTATTTAATATATTCAAGCTTTAATGAATAATAAATCTTAGGTCATTTGACCCAATATTATGGCCAAACATGAGCCAATTAACACTGATATGTATCCAATTACATTTTAAAACAGTTTAGATGTTCCTATAAATTATTTTGTATGCTCCGAGGTTCTGCTAGTTATTTTTTTAAGAGCTTTTGCACACCTTGAAAATTATTCAAGACCTGTCTTGTTTGTTGTTGATCATTGCTAGACAGCCATTTTCAAGTTGCCATAGATTGTCAAGCCAATTTAAGTCAAAACTGTAATTAGGCCACTCCGGAATATTCAATGTCATCTTGGCATGCAACTCCAGTGTAGATTTGGCCATGAGTTTTTGGTTGTTGTCCGGCTGAAAGGTAAATTTGTGTAACGGTCTGTTGGAAAACAGACCGAACCAGGTTTTAATTTAGGATTTTGCCTGTGTTTAGCTCTATTCTGTTTTATTATAATCAAAAAACTCCCTGGTCCTTGCAGATGACAATTAACTCTGTCAATTAGGTTAGTATTGAAGGGTAACTACAATGTTGTTGATCCATCCTCAGTTTTCTCCTATCACAGACATTACACTCTGTTTAGAAGTCACCATTGGCCTCATGAGCAATTTCCTTCCTGTCCAGCAACTGAATTAGGAAGGACACCTGTATCATTGTAGTGACTGAGTGTATTGATACACCATCAAAATTGTAATTAATAACTTCACCACGCTCAAATAGATATTCAATGTCTGCTTTTTTACCCATCTACAAATAGATGTCTTTCTTTACAAAGCATTGGAAAACCTCCCTGGTCTTTGTGGTTGAATCAGTGCTTGAAATTCACTCTTCGACTGAGGGGACCTTACAGATAATTGTATGTGTAGAGTACAGAGATTATTATTGTCAAATCCCATCTTTGCTTCTTTCCAGAATAACTTTCTCCTGGTTTTCCACACTCACCATGACTTCCATATTCTGTTGTGGCTCCTGGAATCCATGGACTGTCAGCTTCCGAAGTACTGGGGGGGGGAAACGTAAACAATGACCTTTAGACACAAGTCAATCAGAACTGTGTGCGTGTGCGTGCGTGTGCATGAATGATTCCAGCTACCTTTAAGTGACAGTAGAGTCCTCTCCAGTGAGCTGAGGGCATGGGCCTGTTCCACGGCTAGGACTTGCTGGAGGAAGCAGTCTGTGTGGTGGCTCCACAGGGAGCAGGCAAAGCTGTAGATGCCCGACGCCAGCTGCAACACACACAAAACTCAATTAAATAAGACTCCTTAGCCTGGGTCAATCAATGTGTGTGAGTATGAGAGTGTGAGTGTGATCGAGCCACAGGTGCAATTTGGCATTCGAAGGCAGGGTTATTGTTCTCTCCATGAGATTACCCCGGAGCAATAAATTGTAGTTTTCCTAAATGACTTTTTCTTGTAATGGCAACACAGTCTGTCAATTTCTAAACTATTGCTATGTCATTAATTCTAGAATCATAAGGGAATGACATTGCATTTAACTTAACTGTTACTGTGACTTGGCATATTAAACTGCAGAATGAGAATCCTCTGAGGTTGATTGTTGTACAAGAAAAACAATGCCATTAAAAACTAACTTTGTGCGTTCCCTCTTTGGTGAGAAGTGAGAGAAGCTCTGTGAGATGATGGAGCAGAAAAAACAAGACTGTGGAGAAGACAAATGGCTGAATTGGGGAATGAGCCAATGAGATTAAGCAAAGTGACTGAAGTGATTTATCCTCCAACACAGCCAAAGACACTATTGTTATCATTCCAGCACATCTCCACAGAAACCATTCATGATAAATCTCCATGCTAACAACAAATCCCTCCATTTGGCCTGAGGGAGAGAAGAACCCCAAACAGGGCAGGACAACAACAATGACAGTTTTCTAAAGTGCGAAGTTGATGTAAAGTGTCTTTAAATGAAATTGTGATCCAAAATATCCAGCAATTCAAGGCTCCACATCTACAAATGAGATGTCTGACTCATTTGATCTAGTGTTTGTTTGATGTTTATTTTTATTGTGGCTGACATGTCTAAGGTTCAAGTGATGACTCGGAGGAGTATTCCATCTTTAAAATGACAGTCTCGGTTCAACACACACACACATATTTCAGTCAAAGTAATGTTGATGGGATTTCTTTAATCATTTCTTAATGCAAACCCTAAAGAGCATGAAGGTGACTTCAAAAGAGATGTGACTCGATATATCAAATGTTTACATCCAGTGTGGTTTGATATATACAGTGGCTTCGGAAAGTATTCAGACCACTTTACTTTTTCCATCTTGTTTAAGTAACAGCCATACTCTAAAATAGATTAAATTACATTTTTTTCCTCATCAATCTACACACAATACCACATAATGACAAAGTGAAAAGACATTTTCGCTATCCGCCCTGCCAAACCGAGCAATCGGGGGAGGAGGGCCTTGGTCAGGGAGGTGACCAAGAACTCGATGGTCACTGACAGAGCTCCAGAGTTCCTTTCTAGAAGGACAACCATCTCTGCAGTACTCCAACAATTAGGCCTTTATGGTAGAATGTCCAGACGGAAGACACTCCTCAGTAAAAGGCACTTGACAGCCCGCTTGGAGTTTGCCAAATGGCACCTAAAGGACTCTCAGACCATGAGAAACAAGATTATCTGGTCTGATGAAACCAAGACTGAACTCCTTGGCCTGAATGCCAAGTGCCATGTCTGGAGGAAACCCAGCGCCATCCCTACGGTGAAGCATGGTGGTGGCGGTATCATGCTGTTGGGATGTTTTTCAGTGGCAGGGACTGGGATACTAGTCAGGATGTAGGGAAAGATGAAAGGAGCATAGTACAGAGAGATCCTTGATTGAAAACCTGCCGCAGAGCACTCAGGACCTCAGATTGGGGTGAGAGTTCAACTTCCAACAACCAACACAACGCAGGAGTGGCTTCGGGACAAGTCTCTGAATGTCCTCGAGTTCCCCAGCGTGAGCCCAGCTTGAACCCTATCAAACATCTCTGGAGAGACCTGAAAATAGCTGTACAGCGATGCACCCCATCCAACCTGACAGAGCTTGAGAGGATCTGCAGAAGAATGTGAGAAACTCCCCAAATACAGGTGTGCCAAGCATGTAGCGCCAAACCCAAGAAGACTCGAGGCTGTAATCGGTGCCAAAGGTTATTTAACAAAGTACTGAGTAAAGGATCTGAATACTTATGTAAATGTGAGAGTTTATATTATCTTTAATAAATGTTCAAAAATGTCTAAAAACCTGTTTTTGCTTTGTCATTATTGGGTATTGTGTGTAGATTGATGGGGGGGGGGGGGGGGGGGGGTCCATTTCAGAATAAGGCTGTATCAATACAAAATGTGGAAAAGTCAAGGGGTCTGAATATTTCCAAATGCTCTGTTCAGTGCAGTGGAAAAGTTACTCTCCTTTCTGATTCTCTGTTTTTGCATATTTATATTTATACTGAATATTAATCAGATCTTCAACGAAAACCTAATTAATATTAGATAAAGGGAACCTAAGTTTACCAAAAAAAAGTATACTTATTTTTATTTATTTAATTATCAAAAGTTAACAACCAATTCCCCTGTGTGAAAAAGTAATTGCCTTAAACTCAATAACTGGTTGTGCCACCTTTAACTGCAATGACTGCAGCCAAATGCTTCCTGTCGTTGTTGATCCATCTCTCACATCGCTGTGGAGGGATTTTGGCCCACTCTTGCACGCAGAACTACTTGAACTCAGCCACATTTGTGGGTTTTCAAGCATGAACTGCTCATTTCAAATCCTGCCACAACATCTCAACTGGGAATAGGTCTGGACTTTGACTAGGCCATTCCAAAACTTGAAACTCGTTGCTTTTTAACCATTTTCATGTAGGGTTGATTGTGTGTTCTTGATCATTGTCTTGCCCAGCTGCTCTTCAGCTTCAGCTCACAGGATGAACTGACATTCTCATGAGAAATTCTCTGATAAAGAGCAGAAATCCTGGTTCCTTCAATTAAGACAAGTTATCCAGGTCCTGAGGCAGCAAAGCATCCCCAAACCACCACACAACCATGCTTGACCGTTGGAATAAGGGGACCTATAAGGGGACCTAAACACTGAATTCCAAAGTAAAAACCTTTTACCAAAGGTCAAGCACGGTGGTGGAAGTGTGATGGTTTGGGGATGCTTTGCTGCCTCGGGACTTGGACGACTGCATGCCAGAGTGGGCCATAATTCCTCCACAGTGATGTGAGAGACTGATCAACAACTTCAGGAAGCATTTGGTTCCAGTCATTGCATCAAAGGTGGCACAACAAGTTACTGAGTATAAAGGGGCAATTCTTTTTCACACAGGGGAATAAATTGCATAAGTGTTCATTAAATAAGTATTTTTTTTTTGTAAACTCAGGTTCCCTTTATCTAATATTAGGTTTTGGTTGAATATCTGATCATTCAATAAAAAATATGCAAAAAATAGAGAAAATCAGAAAGGTGGCAAATACTTTTTCGCGGGACTGTAGCTTTGTCCTGTACAATGGACAGCATTGTCTCCATCTTACTCAGAACACTTGTGTTAGATCATGCCTCTCCCTAAACAGAAGGAAGCAGATAGTACAGTCAACTTTCCTGCCAGTTCTTGACTATTGTGACATCATTTTTCGGAATGCAGCAGCCACTACTCTTTAACCATTGGATGGTGTCTGCCATAGCGCCCTTCACTGCATCACAGGTGACAGTTTTTATACGCATCACCATATCCTATATCAAAAATTGGACTGGTCCTCGTTAAAGTCCCGTAGATCACTTAATTTCTCTCTTTTTGTTTAGCTTTACTACACAGGCTTACGACCGACCTCACCCGTTCACATGGATGGTGAACTCTCAAGGTTCCACCAGTATGTAACAATCTAGGAAAATCTGTCTTCAGTTTTAGTGCCCCCCATTTTTCAATAGCCTACAAAACTCCCTACATCTTGACTCTGGTGCCTCTAGGGCAGTTGAGGACTTAAATGTTGAATGAATTTTATGAGAATTGCAACTTTTTGGATTAAATGTAAATAATTGCATTTTTTGGTGTTTGACGCTGTAGTGTTGATTCTGTAACTTGTAGTTGATTACATTTTTTATTGGTCAGCTTGAATTTGTTGTGTTGCTGTCCTCAAGGGACAATTTAAATGAGACCCTGGTCTCAACGGGTTCCTCTGAATAAATAAAAGTTAAATAAAAACCTTCAAAAGAGAGTGAACTGAACACCAAATTAACAAAACATCAAGCACTGCTTTGGTGCCATCAAACTGCATATACATATATACGGTTTCAATGGTGAAACATAAGAGTAATTTGAATAATTCATTGAAATTAGAGGTCGACCGATTAATCGGAATGGCCGATTAATTAGGGCCGATTTCGAAATTTCTAAACAATCGGAAATCGGTATAGGAATGGTGGGTTAACTGCCTCTTTCAGGGGCAGAACGACAGATTTTCACCTTGTCAGCTCGGGGGATCCAATCTTGCAACCTTACAGGTAACTAGTCCTACGCAATAGACTGTTACGCGATTGCAGTAAGCCAAGGAAAGGTGCTAGCTTGCATTAAACTTATCTTATAAAAAACAATCAATCATAATCACTAGTCAACTACATATGGTTGATGATATTACTAGATATTGTCTAGCGTGTCCTGCGTTGCATATAATCTGACTGAGCATACAAGCATACAAGTATCTAAGTATCTGACTGAGCGGTGGTAGGCAGAAGCAGGCGCATAAACATTCATTCAAACAGCACTTTTGTGCGTTTTGCCAGCAGCCCTTTGTTGTGCGTCAAGCATTGCGCTGTTTATGACTTCAAGCCTATCAACTCCCGAGATGAGGCTGGTGTAACCAATGTGAAATGGCTAGCTAGTTAGCGTGCGCTAATAGCGCTTCAAAGGTCACTCGCTCTGAGCCTTCTAGTAGTTGTTCCCCTTGCTCTGCATGGGTAACACTGCTTCGATGGTGGCTGTTGTCGTTGTGTTGCTGGTTCGAGCCCAGGGAGGAGCGAGGAGAGGGACGGAAGCCATACTGTTACACTGGCAATACTAAAGTGCCTATAAGAACATCCAATAGTCAAAGGTTAATGAAATACAAATGGTAGAGGGAAATAGTCCTATAATTCCTATAATAACTACAACCTAAAACTTTGTTAGCTTTCTTACATAGCACATATTGCACTTTTACTTTCTTCACCAACACTTAGTTTTTGCAATATTTAAACCAAATTGAACTTGTTTCATTATTTATTTGAGGCTAAATGGATTTTATTGATGTATTATATTTAGTTAAAATAAGTGTTCATTCATTATTATTATTATTTTGTCTGTACATTATACCTTGAAGCTATTTTATCGCCCCCAGAAACCTCCTTTTACTCTCTGTTCCAGAAGTTCTAGACAACCAATTCTCATTGCTTTTAGCCGTACCCTTATCCTACTCCTCCTCCTTTCCTCTGGTGATGTAGAGGTGAATCCAGGCCCTGCAGTGCCTAGATCCACTCCTATTCCCCAGGCGCTCTCTTTTGATGACATCTGTAACCGTAATAGCCTTGGTTTCATGCATGTTAACATTAGAAGCCTCCTCCCTAAGTATGTTTTACTCACTGCTTTAGCACACTCTGCCAACCCGGATGTTCTAGCTGTGTCTGAATCCTGGCTTAGGAAGACCATAAAAAATTCTGAAATGTTCATCCCAAACTACAACATTTTCAGACAAGATAGAACTGCCAAAGGGGGCGGTGTTGCAATCTACTGCAAAGATAGCCTGCAGAGTTCTGTCCTACTATCCAGGTCTGTACCCAAACAATTCTACTTTTAAAAATCCACCTCTCTAAAAGCCAAGTCTCTCACCGTTGCCGCCTGCTATAGACCCCCCCCTCTGCCCCCAGCTGTGCTCTGGACACCATATGTGAACTGATTGCCCCCCCCATCTATCTTCAGAGCTCGTGCTGCTAGGTGACCTAAACAGGAACATGCTTAACACCCCAGCCATCCTACATTCGAAGCTTGATGCGCTCAATCTCACAGAAATTATCAATGAACCTACCACCTCCCCAAAGCCGTAAACACGGGTACCCTCATAGATATCATCCTAACCAACTTGCCCTCTAAATACACCTCTGCTGTCTTCGACCAAGATCTCATCAATCACTGCCTCATTGCCTGCATCCGTAATGGGTCAGCGGTCAAACGACCTCCACTCATCACTGTCAAACGCTCCCTGAAACACTTCAGCGAGCAGGCCTTTCTAATCGACCTGGCCGGGGTATCCTGGAAGGATATTGATCTCATCCCGTCGGTAGAGGATGCCTGGTTATTTTTTTAAAGGCCTTCCTAACCTTCTTAAATAAGCATGCCCCATTCAAGAAATTTAGAACCAGGAACAGATATAGCCCTTGGTTCTCCCCAGACCTGACTGCCCTTAACCAACACAAAAACATCCTATAGCGTTCTGCATTAGCATCGAACAGCCCCCGTGATATGCAGCTTTTCAGGGAAGCTAGAAACCATTATACACAGGCAATTAGAAAACCCAAGGCTAGCCTTTTCAAGCAGAAATTTGCTTCCTGCAACACAAACTCTGCTGCTGGCCATGCTTTCCACCTGGCTACCCCTACTACGGGCAACAGCACTGCAACTCGCCCAAGCCTTCCCCATTTCTCCTTCTCCCAAATCCAGTCAGCTGATGTTCTGAAAGAGCTGCAACATCTGGACCGCTACAAATCAGCCGGGCTAGACAATCTGGACCCTTTCTTTCTAAAAAAATTACCTGCAAAATTGTTGCAACCCCTATTTACTAGCCTGTTCAACCTCTCTTTGGTGTCGTCTGAGATTCCCAAATATTGGCAAGCAGCTGCGGTCATCCCCCTCTTCAAATGGGGGGGACACTCTTGACCCAAACTGCTACAGACCTATATCTATCCTACCCTGCCTTTCTAAGGTCTTCGAAAGCCATGTCAACAAGCAGATTACTGACCATTTCGAATCTCACCATACCCTCTCTGCTATGCAATCTGGTTTCAGAGCTGGTCATGGGTACACCTCAGCCACGCTCAAGGTCATAAACGATATCTTAACCGCCATCGAGAAGAAACAATACTGTGCAGCCGTATTCATTGATCTGGCCAAGGATTTCGACTCTGTCAATCACCACATCGTCAGACTCATCAGCCTTGGTTCCTCAATTGATTGCCTCGCCTGGTTCACCAACTACTTCTCTGATAGAGTTCAGTGTGTCAAATCGGAGGGTCTGCTGTCCGGACCTCTGGCGGTCTCTTTGGGGATGCCACAGGGTCACCATAGCATCACCCACCTGTAGCACGCACTCCAGCAGGTATATCTCTCTGGTCACCCCCAAAACCAATTCTATCTTTGGCCGCCTCTCCTTCCAGTTCTCTGCTGCCAATAACTGGAAAAAACTACAAAAATCTCTGAAACTGGAAACACTTATCTCCCTCACTAGCTTTAGGCACCAGCTGTCAGAGCAGCTCAGATTACTGCACCTGTACATAGCCCACCTATAATTTAGCCTAAATAACTACCTCTTTCCCTACTGTATTTATTTTATTTTGTTTATTTTGCTCCTTTGCACCCCATTATTTTTTATTTCTACTTTGCACATTCTTCCACTGCAAATCTACAATTTCAGTGATTTACTTGCTATATTGTATTTACTTTGCCACTATGGCCTTTTTTTTGCCTTTACCTCCCTTATCTCACCTCATTTGCTCACATCGTATATAGACTTGTTTCTACTGTATTATTGACTGTATGTTTGTTTTACTCCATGTGTAACTCTGTGTCGTTGTATCTGTCGAACTGCTTTGCTTTATCTTGGCCAGGTCGCAATTGTAAATGAGAACTTCTCAAATTGCCTACCTGGTTAAATAAAGGTGAATATATATATATATATATATATATATATATATATATATATATAGTTGTAATTGTCATTATTACAAATAAATAAATAAATAAAAATCGGCCAATTAAATCGGTATCCGCTTTTTTGGTCCGCCAATATTCGGCATCGAAAAATCATTATTGATCGACCTCTAATTGAGATAATGTTCACCATCGGTAATACGAGTTTGTGATTCCACAGATCAGAGTAATCAGATTTTTAAAAACAACAAACAACATTAATAAGAATGCTGAATGTTTTATTCCCACTCATCCCTCCATTCCGTTTTCAAGCAACAAGGTATGGAATATCAAAGCCCCAAACAAGGTCCCATCCATCCAGACACTCGTTCATCATGGCGAGTTTGTGTGTGCGTGTTCCTGACACTCGTTTATCACACCATGCTCAATCCCTCCTACCTGTCAGTCACAAGACGAACAAATGGGCCTTCAGAGGATCAGAGAGAAAGAGAGGGGCCAGACCGATTGGGAGAGGCATAAGAGAGAGGAGAAAAGATGTATGGAGAAAAAAGAAGAGGAAGAGGTGTATAGAGACAGAAATAGGAATAGAAGAGAATCGAGGATGGAGAGAGAGGATGACATAGAGGAGAAGGACATAATGGGTCTCTGTCATCAATGAATTTGAATGAAGGTAGCCCGCCTGTCGAATAATACATGTATTTGATACAAAAGAGGCCTGTTCCTCCTCTCCACTGAAGGCAAGAAGCCTCATTATTCAAACACTGGCACAGATAAAAGCTTTTAATACTTTTTAAGGCCGCTTTCCCACCCCCACTCAATCTCATGCCGTCGCTCCCTCTTTCATTCTGCAAAAACACAGACAAACATCTCTTCAACCCAGCAGCCACTAACATACACTACCGTTTTGGGGTCACTGAGAAATGTCCTCGTTTTTGAAAGAAAAGCATATTTTTTGTCCATTAAAATAACATCATATTGATCAGAAATACAGTATAGACATTGTTAATGTTGTAAATGACTATTGGAGCTCGAAAAGGCCAATTATTTATGGAATATCTACATAGGTATACAGAGGCCCATTATCAGGAAAATCACTCCTGTGTTCCAATGGCACGATGTGTTATCTAATCCAAGTTTACCATTTTAAAAGGCTAATTGATCATTAGAAAACCCTTTTGCAATTATGTTAGCACAGCTGAAAACTGTTGTTCTGAATAAAGAAGCAATAGAACTGGCCGCCTTTAGACCGTCAAAGAATTATCCACAAATGCTTATTTGAAAAAGCAAATTTGAGATTGTTGAATGCCAAAGTCATTTAGTCTTACAATTAAGGTGCCACAAAAACACCCATCACACAGTCAGCACTTTATAGGCTTGATGGAAATGGTGCCACGGATAAAGTAAAGAATAAATCCATTTCACTCTAAGTAACCAAAACACTACATTTCCTGTATGCCATTTATTCCTTCATTACATTCAACCATCCTGACATACAGGCATTTTACAGGCACTGATATTCCCTCCCTATTCTAACATTTACTCCATTAAGATGATTCTTGTAGACAATCCAGGAGTGATTAGGGGTGTCGTGTGCCAGCAATGGCTCTGGGATTAGGATTTATAACCCATCAGTCTGTTCTGACACCCATTATAACACAAATGTTATTGAACTACTCTGGAGGAGCTGGAACTTAAGATGTATTGAATAACGTTGAAAAATCTCGGTAACATTACCGAAAGCCTCCTCCCTAAATTTGCTTTATTCACTGCTTTAGCACTCTGCCGACCTGGATGTCCTAGCCGTGTCTGAATACTGGTTTATTTTTAAATCCTTAAATTTCCATCCCCTAACTATACATTTTCTGACAAGAGAGAACTGCCAAAGGGTGCGGAGTTGCAATCTACTGCAGAGATGGCCTGCAGAGTTCTGTCATACTATCCAGGTCTGTACCCAAACAATTTGAGTTTACACTTTTAAAAATCCACCTTTCCAGAAACAAGTCTCTCACCGTTGCCGCTTGTTATAGACCCCCAGCGGTGTCCTGGACACCATATGTGAATTGATTGCCCCCCCCCATCTATCGTCAGAGTTTGTACTGTTAGGTGACATGCTTAACACCCCGGCCATCCAACAAACTAAACTAGGTGCCCTCAATCTCACACAAATTATCAAGGAGCCTACAAAGTACAACCCTAAATCTGTAACCATTTTAGATATCATCCTGACCAACTTGCCCTCTAAATACACCTCTGCTGTTTTCAACCCGGATCTCAGTGATCACGGCCTCATTGTCTGCGTGCGTAATGGGTCAGCGATCAAACGACCACTCCTCATCACTATCAATTGCTCACTAAAACACTTCAGCGAGCAGGCCTTTCTAATCGACCTGGCCCGGGTATCCTGGAAGGATATTGACCCCATCCCGTCAGTAGAGGATGCCTGGTTGCTCTTTAAAAGTGCTTTACTCACAATCTTAAATAAGCATGCCCCATTCAAAAAAAGAAAAACTAAGAACAGATATAGTCCTCGGTTTACCCCAGACTTGACTGCCCTTGACCAGCACAAAAACATCCTGTGGCGTTCTGCATAAGCATCGAATAGCCACCGCGATATGCAACTTTTCAGGGAAGCCAGGAACCAATATACACAGGCATTTAGGAAAGCAAAGGATAGCCTTTTCAAACAGAAATTTGCATCAAGTAGCACTAATTCCAAAAAGTTTTGGGACACTAAAGTCCATGGAGAATAACAGCACCTCCTCCCAGCTGCCCACTGCTCTGAGGCTAGGAAACACTGTCACCACCGATAAATCTACGATAATTCATCATTTCAATAAGCATTTTTCTACGGCCATGCTTTCCACTTGGCTACCCCTACCCCGGCCAACAGCTCAGCACCCCCTGCAGCAACTTGCCCAAGCCTCCCCATTCACCCAAATCCAGACAGTTGATGTAATGAAAGAGCTGCAAAATCTGGATCCCTACAAATCAGCTGGGCTAGACAATCTGGTACCTCTCTTTCTAAAATTATCCACCGAAATTGTTGCATCCCCTATTACTAGCCTGTTCACCCTCTCTTTCCTATCATCTGAGAAACCCTAAGATTGGAAAGATGCCGCGGTCATCCCCCTCTTTAAACGGGGAGACACTCTAGACCCAAACTGTTGCAGACCTATATCTATCCTTCCCTAAAGTCTTTGAAAGTCAAGTTAATTAACAAACAAAACATCAACCATTACGAATCCCACCGAACCTTCTCCACTATGCAATCTGTTTTCCAAGCTGGTTATGGGTGCACCCCAGCCACACTCAAGGTCCTAAATGATACCATAACCGCCATGGGTAAAAGACAGTACTGTGAAGCCGTCTTCATCGACCTGGCCATGGCTTTTGACTCTGTCAATCACCGCATTCTTATCGGCAGACTCAACCGCCTTGGTTTCTCAAATTACTGCATCGCCTGGATCACCAACTACTTCTCAGACAGAGTTCAGTGTGTCAAATCGGAGGGCCTGTTGTCCGGACCTCTGGCAGTCTCTTTGGGGGTGCCACAGGGGCCAATTCTCGGGCCGACTCTTTTCTCTGTATAAATCAATGATGTCACTCTTGCTGCTGGTAATTCTCTGATCCACCTCTACGCAAAGGACACCATTCTGTATACATCTGGCCCTTCTTTGGACACTGTGCTAACAAACTGCCAAACGAGCTTCAATGCCATACAACACTCCTTCTGTGGCCTCCAACTCCTTTTAAATGCAAGTAAAACTAAATGCATGCTCTTCAACCGATTGCAGCCCGACTAGCATCACTACTCTGGACGGTTCTGACTTACAATATGTGGACTACAAACACCTATGTGTCTGGTTAGACTGTAAACTCTCATTCCAGACTCACATTAAGCATCTCCAATCTAAAATTAAATCTACAATCGGCTTCCTATTTCGCAACAAAGCCTTCTTCACTCATGTTGCCAAACATACCCTCATAAAACGGACTACCCTTCCGATCCTCGACTTCGGCAATGTCATTTACAAGATAGACTACATCCAGTTTGCTGAGTAGAGTGTTGGAGGCTATCACAGTGCCATCTGTTTTGTTACCAAAGCCCCATATACTACCCACCCCTGAGTTCATATTCGTCCAGGTCATCTATAAGTCTTTGCTAGGTAAAGCCCTGCCTTATCTCAGCTCACTGGTCACCATACCAACACCCACCCGTAGCATGCGCTCCAGCAGGTATATTTCACTGGTCATCCCCAAAGCCAACACTTCCTTTGGCCGCCTTTCCTTCCAATTCTCTGCTGCCAATGACTGGAACGAATTGCAAAAATCACTGAAGCTGGAGACTTATCTCCATCTCTAACTTTAAGCATCAGCTGTCAGAGCAGCTTACCGATCACTGTACCTGTACACAGCCAATCTGTAAATAGCACACCCAACTACCTCATCCCCATATTGTTATTTATCCTCTTGCTCTTTCGCACACTAGTATCTCTACTTGCACATCATCATCTGCACATCTATCACTCCAGTGTTAATGCTAAATTGTAATTATGTCACCTCTATGGCCTATTTATTGCCTCACCTCCCTACTCTTTTACATTTGCACACACGGTGCATAGATTTATCGTTTGTGTTATTGGCTGTACGTTTGTTTATTCCATGTGTAACTCTGTGTTGTTGTTTTTGTCACACTGCTTTGCTTTATCTTGGCCAGGTCGCAGTTGTAAATGAGAACTTGTCCTTAACTGGCCTACCTGGTTAAATAAAGGTGCAATAACGTTTGTTTTTAATTCCCAGGTGGAAGATTCCCAGAATCAAGACATAATAAACAGCAAATACGGGATCCTTCATCCAGGATCTCTGAAAAACCAGTGAATTTGGGGAATATAACTTAAACTTTGTTCTGAATAAGGGGATAGCCAGTCAAGAAACCCAGGGATGAACTATTAAGCCTGACATGGAAGGTTATGAGCACATGGAAAAGTGGCATAATAAAAGTATCTAATCCAGTCATGAGGGACCTGGAGAGGAGCTGTATAAATAATAAATCCAAGGCGTTATTAATATTATGTGAAACCACAGGAGTCTTATATAAGACTGTGTGATATAAACCAATAAAGCAGCCTTCATTGGTTGAATTACATATTATAAAACAGTTTGTTCGGATCCTGGATGATGATTGGCTGATAGCAGGGAGTTATACACCTCAATCCCCAGGTAAAGCTTGTTCATTATCAATTCATATCCAGTGTCCCACAGCCTAGCCAGGCAATTCATATAGTTAATCTTTCCAGGAAAAAAGTACGTAGACATTATTTCCCCATGCTATATTGCAGCTATCTCAGCACCACGGAGGGAGTCTCTGCAACTGGGGCCTGCCAAAGATCATCTACAACATTGTCAAGATAGTCGAGTGGCAGCTCTACCAATGGAAATACAAGTCCTCAATGATTGGAGGCATGCGAGAACAGGCAGGACCATTCTAGCAAATGAGAGGGCAGATATGCATGTGCACCGCAGTCGTTTTTTATCAAAGTTCCCAGAATGCCACATGCATACCCTTATATCAGTACGTTTGTAACAGCCGATAGATTACAAAACTTCAATTCGATCAAATAAGCCTCACATAATTCGACACTCTCATAGACCACCATACCAAAAAAGTGCGTCTCACATGGACAGATTTTGGGTGCCTCTTCCTCTCTGGCCGCGCCTAGCTCCACACCAGAGCTCTTAATGAGTGATATACTGTGGAAAGGACTGTGAGCAACAGATAAATATTTGTCAGGAAGAAAAAATCCCACTTAGGATTGATTTCTATTGTTCCCATTAACCTTTTGCCTAGCATTTGGTTTGGAACAGTTGAACTTTGTCTAAACCTTGCTGCCTGCCTATCCGACCTGTGCAACAATGTTGTATTTTCTTTTGCGATCTCGACCGTGCGATAGTGAGAAATGAATGTGATGAGACTGACAGCTTCTCTGAGCCAGGGAAATTATAATTATCAGGATCACTATATTGGATATTTCCCCCAAAAAAGGCAATAGAAAAGGGTGAAAATGCATAGTTTACTGTCATTCCAGCTCCTTGATGTGATTGTGTTAGTTGGCTAGCTAGCAAAAGAGAAGTAGCTAGCTTGCTTGGCAGCCTTTTTTTGCTTAGAATGTCCATGCCAATAGAATGGAAAACCAGCCAGTTTGGCTAGCAAGTTCAGAATAGCAGAACTAATATCAGAATATCTGAACTTTTGACTGGACTATATCCTATGGTGGAAGGAGGGAAAAAATGTACTCAAATAATGTTGATCGATAATAATGTTGATGTTTTTTGATCAATATATATATATATATATATATACACATATACATATACATATATATATATATATATATATATATATATGCAACAGTTTTATCTGAGCAATAAGGCCTTAGACCCAGGAATTATCATGAATAACACCCTCTTAAGAGCCGTTTCCTCGGCCCTTCGCTTCACTTCAGTAGAGTCCATTAAAGCCTATAAAAGGGCATACAACACTAGTCTGTTTGAGCCTTCTGAACGAGACCCTGGTAGACCTTCTGCTAGGGGCAGGACAATACCAGTATGGCAATGCTCATTCGTATCATGACAAAGAAAAACACGAAGCGGATTTAACTTCTTTAGGAAAGCAGACATAATGTTGGAAACAAACATTATGTTGTCATCCAGAACAACATGTATATTTGGCAAGTTATAATAAATAATATTTTACATACAGCATGTTTTTAAAGGACCAAATAGTTTGGTCTGTATTGCGTTTACATTTTTGCCATGGAAGATTTTTTTGCGAAGCTGGTATCGTCCCGGATCTACTTTCTGCAGTGAGGAAACATTTCGCAAAGGAAATTTACAGTGGTACAGGTACTATGCAGCAGGTAGCCTCGAGATTAGAGCGTTGGGCCAGAATCTGGTTTGAATCCCGAAGTTGAATTAATGTCATTGTGAATCCCAATTGCTCCAGGTGTGCTGGACAGGTGATCCTGGATGCGACCCCACTCCCTGTGGGTGTCTCAGGGGGGGGAGTTGGGATATGCAAGACAAATATTTCCATTACACACTTGCACCGATGAACACTTGTATACGTGTGTAAAAGGACAAATATAAGCATCCCCCAAAGTATTATTATATGCTTAACTCTGATAATTGGATAATGTATAAATTACTAGAATGTCCTCTACGGTTCCAGAAGCTTCCAGTCCACCAGCCATTTTTTTTTGCATCGTTTTCAAAGCATTAAAAGCCCAAACTCAGCTCAAGTTGGATAATTTTGATATGTATAGGCTATTATATGTCTAATTCATGTCATTACAATCAATTTTTAATGCATGATATATTCATAAGCTTAATGGCTCCCATGGTGATAGTAATCTATTGGCCCATTTTCATTCCATTCAAGTCATTAATTTATGAATCATCTGCAAAGCTTAATATAGCATTTCACCCAGTGTGATATTCTTTATTGGTAAAGAACTACTGGTTCTTTATCAAAACCCCAATTCAAAAGACATGCTAAATGGTAACTATCAACCCCAATTTCAGCCTTTGTCCAAACCCTTCAAATAATAATACATTTTCAAAAATGCGTTCAGATGAGAAGTTGTGGGTGGGGGGAATTTCTCCTAAATATTTATTTTGGGGGTGGGTGAACAGTTGAACAGTTGGCAACACTTTCTTACTAAGGCATACTTACCAGAAGTCCACTGTCACGCTCTAATGACAAAATGATGTGCATCGAGAGCATATACAGCTCTTGACAGTTAGCGCACAGCGGTAAGGCGGAGAGTTCCTTACATCTATTGCCACTTGTGGTGTAAGTCTGAATCCACCACGGGGCACCTCAATCTTAGAACTGTGGACTCACATTTAACGTGGTAACATGTTGGGAAGAAAAAGAAAACCGACAACTACTACAAGGGCGACCTCTCTCACAAGAACGATTTCACTTTTCAGAATTCTAAGTATGTGGGCACGAGATGATTATTGTAAGTAAATTATAAAAAGTCATTTAAAAAAAAGATCTGCCCCACGTGGGATTAGAACTCACAACCATTAAACTATGACCCAACTGTCTTAGCAGACTGCGACACCAAGTCATAGCAGGTAGAAAAAAAGTTTACATGACACCATTGTCATCTATTTCTTGTCACGATGGATGTCGCTACAAATAAAACCTATAATCCTCATAGCCGAAGTGTGTGTTTTTTTCTTCGTAAAAGCACATTAGAAGTGTATGAAACAGAAAGCAAAAACATTGAATTTGGTCATATGTGGGAATATGGCTTACTGCTTTTAGAATTTTGTGTAACGTCAGTAGTCTATTCAAGGAAGCATGCAAAATATGTTGGCACACTCCACTTAACAAGAACATTGCGAGAGAGCACCTGTCACCTGCTTTTATAGTAAACCTTGAGGAGGTATCACTCAGCACATCTAGAAAAGAGTGTATTTCATACCGAACCCTTACCTTGAGATGATGTAATAGAACCTTCTGAAGGTGCCTTGACATAACGATTTCAATGGGAGGGTTGAACCGCTAGGGGCAAAGAGCACTACACTACATTTACATTTACATTTAAGTCATTTAGCAGACGCTCTTATCCAGAGCGACTTACAAATTGGTGCATTCACCTTATGACATCCAGTGGAACAACCACTTTACAATAGTGCATCTAAATATTTTAAGGGGGGAGGGGGTGAGAAGGATTACTTTATCCTATCCTAGGTATTCCTTAAAGAGGTGGGGTTTCAGGTGTCTCCGGAAGGTGGTGATTGACTCCGCTGTCCTGGCGTCATGAGGGAGTTTGTTCCACCATTGGGGAGCCAGAGCAGCGAACAGTTTTGACTGAGCTGAGCGGGAACTGTACTTCCTCAGTGGTAGGGAGGCGAGCAGGCCAGAGGTGGATGAACGCAGTGCCCTTATTTGGGTGTAGGGCCTGATCAGAGCCTGGAGGTACTGAGGTGCCGTTCCCCTCACAGCTCCGTAGGCAAGCATCATGGTCTTGTAGCGGATGCGAGCTTCAACTGGAAGCCAGTGGAGAGAGCGGAGGAGCGGGGTGACGTGAGAGAACTTGGGAAGGTTGAACACTAGACGGGCTGCGGCGTTCTGGATGAGTTGTAGGGGTTTAATGGCACAGGCAGGGAGCCCAGCCAACAGCGAGTTGCAGTAATCCAGACGGGAGATGACAAGTGCCTGGATTAGGACCTGCGCCGCTTCCTGTGTGAGGCAGGGTCGTACTCTGCGGATGTTGTAGAGCATGAACCTACAGGAACGGGCCACCGCCTTGATGTTAGTTGAGAACGACAGTTTGTTGTCCAGGATCACGCCAAGGTTCTTAGCGCTCTGGGAGGAGGACTACTTAAAATACCTAAATATATCCCTTTTGACAAACTATCAAAATGAAGACCAGAATTGACATGTCTCACTACAACTAAGCCTAAAACATCTGATTGTCAAATACTTTTTTTGTTCATGAAAGTTACTCTTTGTGATTCCTCTCTCATTCTCTCCTCACTTATGCTCTACTCCCTTTCTCCATCTCTCTCAGTAATATTTCCTCCCTGTATCTCATCCTCCCTCTCTCCCCATTCCTCAGTCATTTTTCTACCAGCAGCCCACGAGGCAGTCATGTGCAGCTGGCAGTGTGCCAGTGTTTACAGGGAGCAGCCAGTAGCCAATTAAACCGAGAGCCAGTTAACTGTAGCTCAGTTGGTAGAGCATGGCGCTTGTAACGCCAGGGTAGTGGGTTCGATCCCCGGGACCACCCATACGTAGAATGTATGCACACATGACTGTAAGTCGCTTTGGATAAAAGCGTCTGCTAAATGGCATATATTATTATTATGTCCCATCCATCCATGTGTGTCCAGGTTTTCGTTAGTCAGTAATAGTCATCTTTTGGCCGATAAAAAAATTGAAACGTCGTTTAAAAAAAATTGGTGCCACCCAATTGTCCAGGAGAAGAAAAAAATCCCATTGCAAAATAATGCTTCGATGGAAACACTTGTAGGTTAATTTGCATAATTTCGTGACTATTAAATTGGTGTGTGTACATCATATTCATTATCTGTTTTATTTATCACACTCGTACAACATACAGACAATATGCAAACAACTTGCAAGGCAGGCAACTTGCAATGAGCTGGAGGCAGCATGCATTTGGAAAACATATGCCTAGTTGTTTGAAACCTGAACATTTTACTACATCCTATGAGGCATGCTTTACCTTGCATCAAAGTAGCCAAGCCAAAATCAGACCACATCTGCGGCACAATTATTTTATATAAACTTCCTTTCATTGTCCAGTAGACAAAGGCACAATCCTAGTCATATTACATTACACTCTTATTCAGAACGATTTACAGTAGCAATTAGGGTTAGGTACCTTGTTCATTCTATGCTAGTTGCTGCATATCCGACCTAGAATACGTGAACATCTATAAGTACCTAGGTTTCTGGCTAGACTGTAAACTCTCCTTCCAGACTCATATCAAACATCTCCAATCTAAAATCAAATCTAGAGTCGGCTTTCTAGTTCGCGACAAAGCCTCCTTCACTCACGCCGCCAAACTTACCCTAGTAAAACTGACTATCCTACCAATCCTCGACTTCGGCGATGTCATCTACAAAATAGCTTCTAATACTCTACTCAGCAAACTGGATGCAGTTTATCACAGTGCCATCCGTTTTGTTACTAAAGCACCTTATACCACCCACCACTGCGACCTGTATGCTCTAGTCGGCTGGCCCTCGCTACATATTCGTCGCCAGACCCACTGGCTCCAGGTCATCTACAAGTCCATGCTAGGTAAAGCTCCGCCTTATCTCAGTTCACTGGTTACGATGGCAACACCCACCCGTAGCACGCGCTCCAGCAGGTGTATCTCACTGATCATCCCTAAAGCCAACACCTCATTTGGCCGCCTTTCCTTCCAGTTCTCTGCTGCCTGTGACTAGAACGAATTGCAAAAATTGCTGAAGTTGGAGACTTATCTCCCTCACCAACTTTAAACATCTGCTATCTGAGCAGCTAACCGATCGCTGCAGCTGTACATAGTCCATCGGTAAATAGCCCACCCATTTCACCTACCTCATCCCCATACTGTTTTTTTTTTTCCTTTTCTGCTCTTATGCACCCCAGTATCTCTACCTGCACATGACCATCTGATCATTTATCACTCCAGTGTTAATCTGCTAAATTGTAATTATTGGCCTACCTCCTCATGCCTTTTGCACACAATGTATATAGACTTTTTTTCTACTGTGTTATTGACTTGTTTATTGTTTACTCCATGTGTAACTCTGTGTTGTTATTTGTTCACACTGATATGCTTTATCTTGGCCAGGTCACAGTTGTAAATGAGAACTTGTTCTCAATTAGCCTACCTGGTTAAAACCCGTTGGATTTAGGGGGCGCTATTTTAATTTTTGGATGAAAAACGTTCCCGTTTTAAACAAGATATTTTGTCACGAAAAGATGCTTGACTATGCATATAATTGACCGCTTTGGAAAGAAGACACTCTGACGTTTCCAAAACTGCAAAGATATTGTCTGTGAGTGCCACAGGACTGATGTTACAGGCAAAACCCAGATAAAAATCCAACCAGGAAGTGCCACATTTTTTGAAACCGCCTCAGCGCAATGACTCCTTATATGGCTGTGAATGAGCTACGAATGAGCTTGCGTTTTCCACATTTTCCCCAAGGTGTCTACAGCACGGTGACGTCTTTTTAGGCATTTCCCTTGAAGAATGGCTGTAAGGGACCATATATGGCATGTGGTCACATGGTGTATCCCGCAGAAAACCTTGCGTAAAATACTGAGGTAGCCATTTTTCCAATCGCTTCTTATGAGAAACCAACTGCCTCGGCGGATATATTATCGAATGTATTTGTTAAAAACACCTTGAGGATGGATCCTAAACAACGTTTGCTGTGTTTCTGTCGATATTATGTAGCTAAGTTTGAAAAAGGTTTGGCGTTATAGTTGTAGCATTTTTCGGTCTATTTTTCAGCCAAGCATGGTGAATAAACGGGAGCTTTTTTGCCTACAAAAATGATCTTTTTGGAAAAAAGGAACATTTGCTATCTAACTGGGAGTCGCCAGAGTGAAAGCATCCGAAGTTCTTCAAAGGTAAATGATTTAATTTGGTTGCTTTTCTTATTTTCATGAAAATGTTGCCTGCTGCCAGCAGAGCTTAGCATAGCATTATGCCATGATAAACTTACACAAATGCTTGTCTAGCGTTGGCTGTAGCGCATATTTTGAAAATCTGAGATGACAGTGTTGTTAACAAAAGGCTAAGCTTATGTTTGAATATATTTATTTCATTTCATTTGAGATTTTCATGAATAGGAAAAGTTGCGTTATGCTAATGCACTTGAGGCTATGATTACGCTCCCGGATACGGGTTTGCTCGTCGCAACTGGTTAAATAAAGGTGAAGTATATATTTTTTTTAAATAAAATTAGATCTGTCCTCTTTCTAAATGTCTAATGGATATTTTCATCTGACACGTGAAACCGCTAGCATGAGCGGTGCGCGGTTTCCCGCTAATTGCATTACGGAACAAACATTCGCGCATAGCCTACTGCCTTGTGCGCATTGCTGTGCTTAAAATGTGAACAAGCTAAATGTTCTGATCTGTAGCATCAGACTCATTGCATTTTACTTTTCTTTTATGTAGCCTAGGCACACTGGTTGTATGAATTTGGGATCCATCGCCCCACAACGGTCCCAGAGTGTATGGAATAGGACATTTTCATTCACGCCAAGCTGACCAATTGAATAGGTCAAATTTTATACTATGGGGGAATAGTAGATTGACATAGGCTAGTGATTTTGCTGTTCGTGAGCTGAGGAAAAGTAAAATGTGGACAGTTATTCTAACATCTTCAAAGTGCACATCAGAATTCGGTAAGAAGGACCGCACATCATTGCATCCTTGACTTGTATTAATACGAATTTCCATAATCTAAATGGGATTTCTGTCATTCTGAGCACTGTGAGTGGACACCATATGGGTCCCATAAATTTCTCAAATGTCTGGGAAATTAAAACGATGCCAGTCAAATATCGAGCGACACATTTTCCTAACTGAAACCCTGGTGCATGTTTATCAGTCCATCCAACCAGTCTGGGAGAACTGACACACCTGCTTCTCAGAACTACTGAAAAGGGACAGAGATATGGCCTGCATGAACATTATTATTATGTATGCCATTAAGCAGAGACTTTTATCTGAATGGACTCACTACCAACTGAGCTAGAGGACCACACTATGTAGCGAGTGTATTATCCAGGCCTGCAGAGTTACTGTACTGTTACTTTTACTGTTCAGTCTAAAAATCAACCTTCTCAGATCAGTCTGCTCAGCCTCAGCCAACCTGAGGCCAACACCAGAGGACAGGTTAAGTAGGGAGGACTAACTAAAACACTCCTTAACATATTTGAATCATTCAGAGGTAAAAGGCCGTCCTCGAAGCACAGAGATAGGGCTGGTATACTGTATTTCACTCTATACCATTATTGATGCTTGGATGGGTTTGGGTTAATGTCAACTACAGAATTTGAATGATTTATTATTCAATTTCCATGATTTCAACAGGTCAGCCAAGTGTTTTAATCCTAAATTGATCTAAATTGCAAGTCAAATAACAATTGCAATATTTGGTCAAAATAATGCCTCGAATTTTATGCTCATATCGTGCGGGAAATGCAGAAATTAATGAAAATGCTGAAAAATAATTTTTGGTGGAAGTTTGAATAGTATAAAACAATCCAAATGGAGAAAAACCCAATGTAATCACTTACTACTGAAAAAGCTAACGGAGAATTTGTATTACACTGAACAAAATAATGAATGCAACATGTAAAGTGTTACTCCCAAGTTTCATGAAATAAAACATGTTCCAAACGCACAAAAAGCTTATTTCTCAAAATTTTCACAAATGTATTTACATCCCTGTTAGTGAGCATTTCTCATTTGCAAAGATAATCCATCCACCTGACAGGTGTGGCATATCAAGAAGCTGATTCAACAGCATGATCATTACACAGGTGCACCTTGTGCCGGGGCCAATAAAAGACAACTCTAAAATGTGCAGCTTTGTCACAACACAATGCCACAATGTCTCAAGTTGAGGGAGCGCGCAATTGGCATGTTGACTGCAGAAAAGTCTACCAGAGCTGTTACCAGAGAATGTAACGTTCATTTCTCTACCATAAGCTGCCTCAAACGTCATTTTATAAAATTTGGCAGTACGTCCAACCGGCCTCACAACCTCAGACCACGTGTACGGCGTCGTGTGGGCGAGCAGTTTGTGGATGTCAACGTTGTGAACAGAGTGCCCCATGGTGGCAGTGCGGTTACGGTACGGGGAGGCATAAGCTACAGACAATAAACTAAATTTCATTTTATCAATGGCAATTCCAATAAACAGAAATACCATGAGATCCTGAGGCCCACTGTGACACACATTTTGAATGTATCTGTGACCAACAGACACATATCTGTATTCCCAGTGTTGTGAAATCCATAGATTAGGGCATCATTTATTTATTTAAATCGACTGATTTCCTCATGGACCGTAACTCAGTAAAATCTTTGAAGTTGTTTCATGTTGCGTTTACATTTTTGTTATTATTTCACAACATAAAATATCAAACAAATTTCAATTTTATTTGTATAAATATGATATAATACTTTGGCCATATGGACCAGCCCTACAAAGATGAAAAACATTCACAGGGGAAATTGAAATGGGATACGATTCATTATCGATGAATGTGAAGCTCTGGTTGCCCAATGCCATGGACTAGGTTTTTGTCTGTTTCTTGGTGTTTTCTGTGAGCCACCGCGTTGACACTGGGTTGTGCGGAGGATAGCTGTGTTTGTAAATGGGCCATTTAGTACTGAAATCAACATCACTGCCTGCATCATTAAAAATCTCAGTTTAATGAGTCTCTGAAAGATTGCCCACACAGCCCACAGTCTGACCCCAAGATTTATGGAAAGACTTATCGTCTTTAAAAAACATAGAGGGGAAATGGTGTTACTTCAGAGTCTGAGCATCTGTACACACACACACTGCAGAGAAGTCAGCACACAGCTAAACAGAGACCCCCAGAGGCCAAGGCTGGCACAGCATGTGTATCAAACCGAGGAAGAGAGCAGCAGGGACGGGCAGGTGGAGGAAGGAAATACAATTGAGAACTACAGAGAGTGAATGCACGGGAGAAATACAGTGCCCTTAGAAATATTCATACCCCTGGACTTAATCCACATTTTGTTGTGTTACAGCCTGAATTCAAAATGAATTAAATGTTTTTTTTTCATGCATCACTACACACAATACCCCACAATGACAAGTGAAAACATGTTTTTAGAAACTTGAGCAAATTTACTGAAAACGAAACAGAAATATCTAATTTTCTTTCTTTTCTCTCCAAAACTCTTAAAGCCGTCCTTGGTCAGCTCTCCCGCTATCTCTCTCAGAATGACCTTCTTGATCCAAATCAGTCAGGTTTCAAGACTAGTCATTCAACTGAGACTGCTCTTCTCTGCATCACGGAGGCGCTCCGCACCGCTAAAGCTAACTCTCTCTCCTCTGCTCTCATCCTTCTAGATCTATCGGCTGCCTTCGATACTGTGAACCATCAGATCCTCCTCTCGACCCTCTCCGAGTTGGGCATCTCCGGCGTGGCCCACGCTTGGATTGCGTCCTACCTGACAGGTCGCTCCTACCAGGTGGCGTGGCGAGAATCTGTCTCCTCACCATGCGCTCTCACCACTGGTGTCCCCCAGGGCTCTGTTCTAGGCCCTCTCCTATTCTCGCTATACACCAAGTCACTTGGCTCTGTCATAACCTCACATGGTCTCTCCTATCAGTGCTATGCAGACGACACACAATTAATCTTCTCCTTTCCCCCTTCTGATGACCAGGTGGCGAATCGCATCTCTGCATGTCTGGCAGACATATCAGTGTGGATGACGGATCACCACCTCAAGCTGAACTTCGGCAAGACGGAGCTGCTCTTCCTCCCGGGGAAGGACTGCCCGTTCCATGATCTCGCCATCACGGTTGACAACTCCATTGTGTCCTCCTCCCAGAGCGCTAAGAACCTTGGCGTGATCCTGGACAACACCCTGTCGTTCTCAACTAACATCAAGGCGGTGGCCCGTTCCTGTAGGTTCATGCTCTACAACATCCGCAGAGTACGACCCTGCCTCACACAGGAAGCGGCGCAGGTCCTAATCCAGGCACTTGTCATCTCCCGTCTGGATTACTGCAACTCGCTGTTGGCTGGGCTCCCTGCCTGTGCCATTAAACCCCTACAACTCATCCAGAACGCCGCAGCCCGTCTAGTGTTCAACCTTCCCAAGTTCTCTCACGTCACCCCGCTCCTCCGCTCTCTCCACTGGCTTCCAGTTGAAGCTCGCATCCGCTACAAGACCATGGTGCTTGCCTACGGAGCTGTGAGGGGAACGGCACCTCAGTACCTCCAGGCTCTGATCAGGCCCTACACCCAAATAAGGGCAATGCGTTCATCCACCTCTGGCCTGCTCGCCTCCCTACCACTGAGGAAGTACAGTTCCCGCTCAGCCCAGTCAAAACTGTTCGCTGCTCTGGCTCCCCAATGGTGGAACAAACTCCCTCACGACGCCAGGACAGCGGAGTCAATCACCACCTTCCGGAGACACCTGAAACCCCACCTCTTTAAGGAATACCTAGGATAGGATAAAGTAATCCTTCTCACCCCCCTTAAAATAGGTAGATGCACTATTGTAAAGTGGCTGTTCCACTGGATGTCATAAGGTGAATGCACCAATTTGTAAGTCGCTCTGGATAAGAGCGTCTGCTAAATGACTTAAATGTAAAATGTAAATGTAATTTACATAATTATTCACACCCCGAAGTCAATACATGTTAGATTCACATTTTGGCAGCAATTAAAGCTGTGAGTCTTTCTGGGTAAGTCTCTAAGTGCATTGCACAACTGGATGGTACAATATTTGCACAATCTTTTTAAAATTCTTCAAGTGCCGTCAAGTCCGTCGTGGAAAGCCATTCCAATGTCGCGCTATAAATTTTAAAGCTGATTTAAGTCAAAACTGTAACTAGGCCACTCAGGAACATTCAATGTCATCTTAGTAAACAACTTCAGTGTATAGAGAGAGATACAGAAGAGAGACTCACATGGGAGTGTTTGACCTTTAAGCCATGTTCTCCAGAACCACAACAGGGTTGGTACATCCTGGTACACCGCAAGCCTGTATCTTTGTAGTGACTGGGTGTATTGATTAGAGGTCGACCGATTAATTAATGGCTGATTAATTAGGACCGATTTCAAGTTTTCATAACAATCGGAAATTGGTATTTTTGGGCGCCGATTTGCCGATTTTTTTATATTTTTTTTAGACCTTTATTTAACTAAGCAGGTCAGTTAAGAACATATTCTTATTTTCAATGACGGCCTAGGAACGGTGAGATAAGTGCCTCGTTCAGGGGCAGAACGACAGTTTTCACCTTGTCAGCTCAGGGGATCCAATGTTGCAGCCTTACAGTTAACTAGTCCTATGCAACAACGACCTGCCTCTCTCTCGTTGCACTCCACAAGGAGACTGCCTGTTACGCGAATGCAGTAAGCCAAGGTAAGTTGCTAGCTAGCATTAAACTTATCTTATAAAAAAAAACAATCATAATCCCTAGTTAACTACACATGGTTGATGATATTACTAGATATTATCTGGCGTGTCCTGCGTTGCATATAATCTGACTGAGCATACAAGTATCTAAGTGGTAGACAGAAGCAGGCTCGTTAACATTCATTCAAACAGCACTTTTGTGCATTTTGCCAGCAGCTCTTCGTTGTGCGTCAAGCATTGCGCTGTTTATGACTTCAAACCTGTCAACTCCCGAGATGAAGCTGGTGTAACCGAAGTGGAATGGCTAGCTAGTTAGCGCGCGCTAATAGCGTTTCAAACGCCACTCGCTCTACTCTAAGTGCCTATAAGAACATCCAATATTCAAAGGTTAATGAAATACAAATGGTATAGAGGGAAATAGTCCTATAATTCCAATAACTACAACCTAAAACTTCTTACCTGGGAATATTGAAGACTCATGTTAAAAGGAACCACCAGCTTTCATATGTTCTCATGTTCTGAGCAAGGAACTGAAACGTTAGCTTTCTTACATAGCACATATTGCACTTTTACTTTCTTCTCCAACACTTTGTTTTTGCATTATTTAAACCAAATTGAACGTGTTTCATTATTTACTGAGGCTAAATTGATTTTCTTGATGTCTTATATTAAGTTAAAATAAGTGTTCATTCAGTATTGTTTTAATTGCCATTATTACAAATAAATAAAATTGTCCGATTAATCGGTATTGATTGGTCCTCCAATAATCGGTATCGCTATCGGCATTGAAAAATCATAATCGGTCGACCTCTAGTATTGATACATCATCCAAAGTGTAATTAATAACTTCACCATGCGCAAAGGGATATTCAATGTCCGCTTTTTATTTTTATCCATCTAGGTGCCCTTCTTTGCGAAGCATTGGAAAACCTCCCTGGTCTTTGTGGTTGAATCTGTGGTTGAATCTGTGTTTGAAATCCAATGCTCGACTGAGGTACCTTGCAGATAATTGTATGTGTGGGTCATAAGGCTTGCCATAACAAAAGGGGTTGAATACTTATTCAGATTTCCATTTTTAATTAATTTGTAAATATTGAATTTTGACATTATTGTGGGTAGGCCAGTGACACAAAATCTCTATTTAATCCATTTTAAATTCAGACTGTAACACAAAAATTTGGAAAAAGTCTAGGGGTGTGAATACTTTCTGAAGGCACTAAGTGTTTAGACTCACAAAGAGAGGAAAAAATAAAAAGGGAAAGTAAAGAAAAAGGGAAAGTGGAGAGTGAAAAAAAGAGGGAGAGAACGAGATGTTGCGACGGGCGTCCTTACGTCTTGAAACAGTCGTTTGTCCTGGGCCAGGCGCTTGGAGGCCAGGGTCTTTGTGACGTGGTAGAAGGTGAGTAGAGCCCTGTGCTGCTGCAGCCCATCCTGACCCTTCACTGACTCAAGTAGGATGGGTATCAGCTCTGGCCACTGGCGGGGACAGTCCAGACGAGCCACCTTGGCTATCAGCACTGCTATCTGGGTGGCTATCTGGTCATACAGGAAACATATATAATAGGTTAAACATTATTAGAATAATATCAGGAATGTTTTCGGATATCCGGATAGTCAAAACACATGCATTAAAGAAAACATTTTTGTGCAACTTCAAACGGGGACTTGCTCTCTGCTTGTTGTTTCAGCACAGACAAGTGGGGGAGGGGCACAAGAGGAGCAGGTGTGTCCGACATGGACGGAGAAAGAGAGAAAGTAGCCAAACCGACTCGCAAAAGTTAGTTGTTGCTGCTATAGGTTATCTATAATCTCATATGGTAGTGTCTGTCTTGACTGCATCAAATCGATATAAAGAAGCTAGCTAGCTACACTAGCCAACTACATTAGTTAGCCAGCTAGCTAGTCAGCAAGGCTAATTGAGGCGATTTTGCTGTGCTCCACGCGTCCTTGTCTACAACATCTAACCAACCGATGCATATCTATATTCGCAGTCATGTGAAAGACAGATTAGGGCCTATTGAATTTATTTAAATTGACTGCTTTCCTTATAAGAACTGCAACTCCGTGAAATCTTTGAAATTGTTACATGTTGCGTTTGTATGGTTGTTTAGTGTATAACAATCTGCCTGGTTAACAATAGTTCCTAACTTTTAAAATAACTGGGCTCTCCCATGAGATATGGAACACCGGCAGCAGACACACGGGCGCGTGGCTACTAAGACACACCATGTTCGATCAGCAGAGCAAACCGTTTCCAGTTAGCAGCAGCTCAGTGCTAGTATGTTTGAATAGCCATTATGGTAGCAGGTTTGCCAGCATGCTGATGAAGTTGTACTGCACCAAAGTTATGGGACTGTTGTCCAAAATACTGACAAATAATCACAAAAATCCTTAGCTAGATGGCTGGTGCACTCGAATGTGTGGATAAGCCACTGGGAGTAAACGGATATAGGACTGCACTTTGGTCAAAGAGTGATGACAGACACAGAAGCACAGTCGAGGATTTTAATGATGCAACAGAGTATACATGTAGTCTGTGTACAGAGGGAAACAGGATTTTTTTAAAGTAAATACTACAATGTAAATCCAATAAACAATATTATATTAATGTCAGAAATCTCTATACACAATTTACAATAAGAGAAAAATAACACCATAATTCCTCTCAGGAGAATTAACATTACAGTAACAACAACTGGAAGGCTAATTCCAATTGTACAAAATAGTAGAACTCGTGAAGAAAGTTACTCCTCTACATACAAATATCTTGTATTTACAGATAACAGCAGCAACAGGAATATTATAAAAGTGAAATAAGTATTTGTTCTGACTTACATTTGGTTAAAAAACGCACAATTATCCCTGAGAAATAACTGAGAAATAAGATCCATTTCTATACTAACAATTGGTTGCCATGGTGAATAATCCAATAATAATTGGTAGAACACATGAAAAGAAACAAAAATAATTCACCGGAATCTCAAAATGAAAAAAACGTGTACATCAATAAAAGGTTCTGGTACATCAAATTACATTTAGATGATTCTAAATTCAAATGTAATGGGCTTTTATCCATCCACACCAGAATTAGTGTAACTAATCCAAACTTATTAAAAGCCTCCATCTTCCTTTCTACGAAGGGAGGTCTGCGTCCTCATGGTGGGCATCAGCTCCACCCGTTGTACCCCAATGTGTCTGTCGGGCAGTGCCATCGGAGTCCTAACGCGGGCTCTTCAGGGTCCACACGGTCTTGGGAGAGCCACAGTTCTGTGCTCACAGATCTTGCTTCTTTAGGGAGATGCTCAACAACGTCTGGGACATTACTCGCCCATTGGCTGATCTCAAATCCTTCTGTGGCTAGCAGAGTCCTTGACTTGTTCACCAGCTGGCGTGCTTCCTGGTATTCAGGGAGGCTGTGCAGGCAATTGTCGACTTAGAAGGCATGTTCCACCATCTGTAGCACATCCTCATTACAATCCTTATGATCGCACACATGTTGCTGCAAGGCGAATGTGGCATAAAAGAGGCTGCAGGTTGTGCCAAAAGGAAGCACCTGTCATTCATAGACGATTGAGGTCATCTGAACAGGAGATGGTGGAAGTGAACAGGCACTGTTGTTCCTTGCCGGAATTGGACAGGAAGTTGGAAGGCCCTTGGAGTGCCCAACCAATTCTTGTGTTGACTGCAACAGGTTCACCTTAAGGTCCCATGAACACCGGTTCCATCTGCATTAAGAAGTGGGGGTGAGCTGAACCAATCAGGACCAGGGGATGAAACCAGGCACCGCTCATCACCTGGCCAACACTATTCCTGCCCTAGAGTGGCCCAGCCAGAGACCGGACTTGAACCTGATCAATCATCTCTGGAGAGACCTGAAAATAGTTGTGCATCGACACTCCCCATCCAACCTGACAGAGCTTGAGAGGAGCTGCAGAGAAGAGTGGGAGAAACTCCCCAAATACAGGTGTGCTAAGCTTGTAGCTTGCTATAATTTGCTATCTTGCATGTGTAATTTAATGAACATTTGATTTTTATAGTAATTGATTTGAATTTGGCGCTCTGCATTTTCCCTGGCTTTTGGCCAGGTGGGACGCTATATCCCAGACGCTAGCGTCCCACATATCCCAGAGGTTAAACGCTTTGAATTAATCATCCCCTTAGAAAGCGCTGTCCATTTCATTGCGTTTGGCTTTCAAAGAACATCCACAATTACTATGTTTTCCACTCAGTTTCAAACAGCTGTTGAACTATTTCTTCAAATTGATCATCACAGTGAGGTCAAAAAATGTAGCCTAACTGAGTTTTAAAAGCATGCTCATGTTTTGATGTGTGTTTGATGTGATTTTCAATTGCATTTGCATCGATGTCAGAGTGGTTGGAGGGACTACTCCCCCACTGTTTCCAGGCAGCGCGCAGTTTCGGGCAGGCCAAACGACTACTACAGGACCATCCAGGTGTGAAGTATGGATTGAGATTCACAGCCCGTCTATGGCTTTCTCATGATCGTAAAGACTACACATTTGATTCTCCGGATGAGGGTATGGCTCACATTCAACGTCACATCAAGAAGTCTTGAATTTGCCCATAGATCAGCAACTGTTGCTTGCAAACTGCGGATAGTAAGTAAGTAGCCCACCTGTGGTACAACTATGTTTAGTGAAAACGTACTATTCTTGTACAGTTGGGGAGTTGGTGAGCCCACTCAAGCTCATTTGATATCATCTAGTGTGCTTGCCTTACAAGCATTCAGTCATATTAATTTCAATGTATTAAGGTTTTACTTAACTCCTTTGTTTCCAGGCTGTCTCATTCACCTATTTGGTTTGTTTACATAGTGCCTCAGCGACTCAAAATATTTTTGGTTATTGCTTCACTGCATCTGTTTATACCGACCCAGTAAACAGAAAATGTTCTGAGGCTACACGTTTTTGGGGGTCTTCGCTTCAATTTTAAAGGTTTTGAATGTCATTTATGCCCAGCAAACTTTCACCGTTGCACACACATTTTTGGGTCTTGGCTGTAAGTTGTCTTATTGTCCAACCAGACAATTATTATTTTTGAATAGTCTTACTACGATTTGCCTACATCAAATTAGGTTTTTGGTTGAGAGCCGTGATACATTTTATTTATTTTATTTTCTCTCTCAATGCCTGTTATAAGACTGGGAATATAATTATATTATCTACAAGTGGTACTTTTGTAATTACGATTGTGCACTCTCTTTTTTTCTCTTTTTGCTGCTTGATCCACGAACACAAAACACGACTTTAAAGAGCGGGACTGTGGGTTTGGGTTTAACACCGCACTCTCACAGACATACTGGGCCAAGAACATGTTCTATTTAGGCTTGTACCTCGTTTGGGGAGGAATTGTTTGGGATCGGGGGAGATGATTGTGGGGAGGAAGGAGGTTGAATTGTTCAGTTCTAATGTTATCATTATCTTTTTAGTTGTTTTTTTAGACAAGTTATTCTGGGGTTTTTGGGTATTCATTGCTTTTCCACTCTATGCTCTAATCACAGGGTTGTATAATGGGGGTGCTCAGGGTGGCCGAAATAATACGATCAGGTACATTTCGTGGAACATCAAAGGGGCTAACAACCCTGTGAAGCGTAAGAGGGTGCGGACACACTTAAACGGTTTGAACGCAAATGTTGCATTTCTACAAGAGACTCACTTGAGGACTGGTGAGCACTTTAGGATGCGTAGGGACTGGGTTGGACAAGTGTTCCACTCTAACTTTCATAGTAAATCAAGAGGTGCTGCCATTTTGGTGCTGCCATTATCGTCCTTAGGGACGATACGTCATAGTAACTGGTAAACTGTTTTCTACCCCTCTTGTTTTGGCTCGTCATTATGCTCCCAATTGGGATGACAAGTTTAATTTCTTCCTTTTTTCTGCTAAACCCAATTTTGATTCCCATTTATTGATTTTAGGGGGGGGGTCAACTGTACAATGTCCCCAGTTCTTGACAAGTCCTCACAAAGAACTACAGGCCTATCTAAATGTGCCCTACTTATTCAATCATTTCTTCAGAAATATGCTATGTTTGAGGCCTGGTGTTTCCTACACTCTACAGATAGACAATATTCATTTTTTTCTCATGTTCATCAAACATACTCCCACACTGATTACTTATTTTTGGACAAAAAACTTCTGCCTTCGGAGGTGTACTTATGAGAGTATTTTTACTTCTGACCATTCACCATGAATGCTTGAACTAGATTTTCCCCAGCGACCTCCTGTTTTATCAATGGCGTTTTAACCCCTTTTACTCTCAGATAAGGAGTTTGTCAATTTCATTTCTGCTGAAATCACCTTATTCCTAGAAAGTAATTAAATGCCAGGTACAGTTGAAGTCAACATACACTTATGTTGGAGTCATTAAAACTCGTTTTTCAACCACTTCATGAATTTCTTGTTAACAAACTATAGTTTTGGCAAGTTGGTTAGGACATCTACTTTGTGCATGACAAGTCATTTTTCCAACAATTGTTGACAGACCAATTATTTCTCTGTGTCAGAAGTTTACATACACTAAGTTGACTGTGCCTTTAAACAGCTTGGAAAATGTCATGGTTTTCATGGTTTTAGAAGCTTCTGATAGGCTAATTGACATCATTTGAGTCATTTGGAGGTTTACCTGTGGATATATTTCAAGGCCTACCTTCAAACTAAGTTCCTCTTTGCTTGACATCATTGGAAAATGAAAAGAAATCAGCAAAGACCTCATACAATTGTTTTTAGTTTAGACCTCCACAAGTCTGGTTCATTCTTGGAGGCAATTTCCAAATGCCTGAAGGTACCACGTTCATCTGTACAAACAATAGTACACAAGTATAAACACCATGGGACCACGCAGCCGTCATACCGCTCAGGAAGGAGACGCGTTCTGTCTCCTAGAGATGAACGTACTTTGGTGCGAAAAGTGCAAATCAATCCCTGAACAACAGCAAAGGACCTTGTGAACATGCTGGAGGAAATAGGTACAAAAGTATCTATAGCCACAGTAAAACGAGTCCCATGTCGACATAACCTGAAAGGCTGCTAAGCAAGGAAGAAGCCACTGCTACGGTTTGCAACTGCACATGGGGACAAAGATCATACTTTCTGGAGAAATGTCCTCTGGTCTCATGAAACAAAAATAGAACTGTTTGGCCATAATGACCACCGTTATGTTTGGAGGAAAAAGGGGGAGGCTTGCAAGCTGAAGAACACCATCCCAACCGTGAAGCACAGGGGTGGCAGCATCATGTTGTGGGGGTGTGTTGCTGCAGGAGGGACTGTTGCACTTCACAAAATAGATGGCTTCATGAGGAAAGAAAATATCAGGAAGTTAATGCTTAGTTAATGCTTAGTTAATGCTTAGTTAATGCTTAGTTAATCAATCAGCAAATGGTTTTGAGGAGATTCAGACAATTACTTTGACCTCATGACTTTTTTTGCTCAAACTTCCCCTGTAAACTTTTGGACCTTATATAGACAGGAGTGTGCATTTCCAAATCATGTCCAATCAACTGAATTTACCACAGGTGGACTCCAATCAAGTTGTAGAAACATCTCAAGGATGATCAATGGAAACAGGATTCACCTGAGCTCAATTTGTATTAATAGCAAAGGGTCTGAATGTTTATGTAAAATAAAGTATGTTTTTTATTTACATTTGGGGGAAAAAATATAACTATTTTCAATCATTATGGGGTATTGTGTCTAGATTGCTGAGGATTTCTTATTTATTTAATCCATTTTAGAATTAGGCCGTAACGTAACAAAATGTGGAAAAGGTCAAGGGGTCTGAATACTTTCCGAAGGCACTGTATATAGCCAAGTTATCGTATTCATTATTACGTGTTATTACTTTCCTATTATTTCTCCATTTCCTTTCTCTCTGCGTTGTTGGGAAGGGCCCGTAAGGAAGCATTTCATCTGTTGTTTACGAAGCATGTGAGAAATAACATTTGATATCTTGCTAGGGACTGAAGATGGGCCAATAAGCTTCTGTAAGAAGTGTCACTGCACTGACTGCACAGATGGCAATAAATCTGAATCGTATTTGTATGTGAAGATAATTGGTGTGATCGGGCAAAACTCACTTATCTGCATTACAGTCATAGCAGAGGGAGAACAGGGACATTGATCAAGATGCATTATGGCAAGCTGAGTGTTCTCTTCATTTTGGATTTTTGCTTGTGCATGCATGCAGCACACTCTCTCTGAGGCATTTGGTGGTGATGTGTCATAAGGTTACACTATATGCAGCCTTAGGGGGAGATTAACTCTAGACCACACACACATCATTGGATCACGGCAGATTGCTGACCGAGTCAACCTCCTTTCCAGAGGGGTGACAGAGAGAGGAAGAGACAGGTGAGACACAAGGGGCTAGAATGGCTGAAATGCTCTCCATTTGAACACAGACAGCCACTGCTACTAGTAGAGAGGTATCCCTAGGTAGGGATCCCTGTTGAAGTATGGCCACTTCTCAAGACAGAGCCAAATGGACATACTGGAAAGCTGTTTGGGAGTGTTCTACTTAGTGATGGTTGTCGATGAAATGATGCTCCGAAAGGGACGAGTCATTGATTGACAGCTCGCGCAAAAAAATGACTGACCTGGTTGACGGGCTCGTTGAAGTTGGTGATCAGGCCAGCTCGCAGCGACGTCTTCTCATCTTCTGACAGAGCACTGGACGGACACACACACACAGAACTAGGTTACAAAATAATGCCAAACATCAACGCAAACATCTTTTCAATACTCAATATCCATTTTGAATTAGTTGACTGCTTCAAATGTGTTATCAGAAACGCTCTCCACTCTGATGGAATTGTTTGAGGCCTCAATATGCCAGAGGAAAGGAGGGGGAGGCACATTGACCGTGTGCAATTCCTGTCAAATATCACCATCTGCTTCTTTAGTGAGGCGGTCAGCGAGAATGACCCTAGTATTATTACATTTCCACACCCTTCCATTTGAGAGGGAGAGGAAAGCCATGGCATTATCAACTGCCTGACACAGCACCCAGCTGATATCCTGTGAGAGACGCCTTCTGCTTTGAATCCAATTTCCCCAGGGAGAGAGCTAGCGCCACAGCGCAGGCTTTAATATAGAGGGCTGATACAACATGAAGATGACAGAGTGCAGCAGTGAGGGATAGCTCTGTCCCTGTATGGAGCTATTGTATACACTGTTCCAGGCTAACACTAGAACTGCTAAAGCAGTCATTTTGACTGCTCATAAATTAAACATTTTTAAAGTCATGCCCCCCTCCGTTCTTGACTATTCCTAAATAAGTCCATATAACACTGTCGTTGTTAGAATCTTAAATATCACAAACATAACTGGAGTCATTTTTTGAATGGTTTTTCCCCGTTGCCCCTACTTCTCCCCACATTTGAAAGTGCAGTACCCGGCTGATGATCACCTTGATAATTAACTCAAAACTGAAACTAATTTCACACATAATGGATTAAATAAATGGAAGTAAGGTATGATGGAGAGAATGGGTGAATTGAGTGAGGGGAAGCGAACTATGCATAATTATGTAATCACCAATTGTGAATGAAGAACATGGCGAGCCAGTCTATTGTATTGATCTGTTCTAATTCTAATCTCAAAAAACGGTATGTACCCTATATCAGTCCACACAATGTGTTTTTTGGTTTTTACATATAGCCTACAGTAAAACTAATAAAAATGCTATTGTGTTATTTGATATAAAAATGGTATTCTAATTTTATCCATGGCCTTCATAAAACACCAATTTATAATCTTTTCAATAGCATTTAATATATGAAATGTATTAATTACAGGTATAGAATATTGCAGTCAGAATGACTGCTCATTAGATTGAAGGAGGTCCCTCGAGGCCCAGCGGTTCTATTGTTAGAGGAAGCGGGAGAGAGGGGGAATCATGGAGAGGTAAGAATGTTAAGAAGAGTGAGGAAGGGAAGGAGGCAGCGGTGGATGAGAAAATAGGAATTGAAGCAGGAGAGAGGGGAAGAGGGAAAGGAAGAGGGAGGGCTTGATTGAGTCTCATCCTTGTGGAAGAGAAACAGAAGAGGGGATTAAGTGAAGTGTAATGTGAAGAAGGGAAGAGTTGCCACATCCCATACAAAGTAGCAGAGATCCTAACCCCGGTAGAAGTTTGTGCGACAAGCCCTCGGATAGTTTCCCCCAGTAAATTGGGCAACTTCTGTAGGCACTGGGTGCATTAAGCGCAAAGCAATGGCCAGGAGTTCATTGCACCTTCCACAGCAAGCAGAGGTGGCAGCGGCTTTGTTCGACAAATTATAATGAATTACCCACACCTACAAAAGAAAAGAAGGCTGGAGATTGCAGAAGCAGAAATGATTGTCTTTGAGGTGAGGTGGTTAAAAATAGTCTTTGTTCTGTGGACCTGTAGGTGAACTTGAAACATTAAGCTGGTCAGCAATCTCATAGGTGTCAATGGAGAATTACCATTCCATAGGTTGTGTCTGTACAATACTATCAGTATGGCCTACAACAGATGGACTTAAGAGAATGGCGCCAATGAATAGCAATGTGAGCTCACAAAACACACACAGCTGAGCCCAATCGATTGGCAGAACTTGCCATTACTACTGAAACGTGATGATGGGAGAGGTGTAACAGGTGTGGGGAAATATTTGTTTTATCGTAAAATGGTGAGATGACAGAGAAGACGAGACAGGACCATAAGGAAAGTGAAAAGAATGGCGAGAAGAACGGAAAGAAGCAAGAGAAGAAAAAGAGAGAAGGCTTACTTTGGCGCGACTCTCCTCCAGTACCTGTCGATGCCGTTTTTGAAGTAGAGCACGGCAAGCCATCGGACGTTAACATCCAACATGTGGTTGTTGAAGATATTCTAGAGGACAGAAAACACAGGGCAGCGTTTAAATAATTTAGTAGGTGGGAGGAATCAATATTATTTAAAATCACTGTGATAATGTCCTTGGCTGCAGCAGGAATTTCACAGCTATCCAAGGAGTCCTTTCAGAAACTACACAAAGTGCTTACATTCTTGGGTTAGGGTCTGGTTTGGAATTGGGCATTCTTACAGACGGTAGCGTCCCGCCTGGCCAACATCCGGTGAAATTGCAGAGCGCCAAATTCAAAACACTGAAATACTCATAATAAACATTCAAAATATACAAGTGTTATACATCGGATTAAAGTTTCCCTTCTTGTTAATCCAGCCACTTTGTCAGATTTCAAAAGGGCTTTACGGCGAAAGCATACCATGCGATTATCTGAGGACAGTGCCCTGCTTACAAAAGCATACAAACATTTTACAACCAGGTAAAATAATTTAAAAAGTCAGAAAAGGCGATAAACGTAATCACTTACCTTTGATGATCTTCATATGTCAGCAGTCACAAGAGTCCATGTTACACAATAAATGTTTTTTTTTTTCGATAAAGTCCCTCTTTATATCCCAAAAACTTGTTGGCGCGTTTGTTCAGTAATCCACTGGCTCAAAGGTAGTCACGACATGCAGACGAAAACATCTTAATAGTACCTGTAAAGTTCGTCAAAAGATGTTTATAATTAATCCTCAGGTTGTCTATTGACCAAATAATTGATAATATTTCAACCAGACAATAGCGTCTTCAATAGAAAAGAAAAACAACGAATGGTGCGCAATCGGTCACACGCTCAAAACAGCTCTGGTTCATTTAGAGTCCACTGAATGAATGTTCGGATTCTTCCTCATTTTTCAGAATACAAGCCTGAAACCATGTCTAAAGACTGCTGACATCTAGTGGAAACCATAGGAACTGGAATTTGGGTCCTATTCAAATACATATTGTATAGGCATTCAATAGAAAAGTACCCACATCAAAAATATCCCACTTTATGGATGGATTTTACTCAGGTTTTCACCTGTCATATCAGTTCTGTTATACTCACAGACATTATTTTAACAGTTTTGGAAACTTTAGAGTGTTTTATATCCAATACTACCAGGAATATACATATCCTAGCTTCTGGACCTGAGTAACAGGCAGTTTACTTTACGCACGTTTGTCATCAAAACTTCAAAATACTGCTCCCTACCCAAGAGAGGTTAATAAAGCCACAATGGCTGTCTGCTTATCTTAGCTGTCCTGCAAGGTTTTTTGGAGTGACAGAGCGAGAACCCAAACTTTGGGCTCATTAAAAAAAAGATGTACCAGCACCCGATGTGAGTTCGGGGGAGGTGGGGGTGCATGAGAGGGGCATGCTGGGAGCTTGCAGTCTGGAGTACGCACCTGGCGCCAGACTGAGACAATCACAGCAGAGTGCTGCCACACTCCACTATACACACACACACACTTCTCTCAGCAGGCGAATTGAAGGGTGACGCTGCGTTGAGTAGCGAACCACAGGGGTGAGTGGGGGCAGAGTACAACAATGTCCTCTGTTATTAACTCAGTCCTGACTGTCTGAATACAGCAGAGTTCTAGGCTCAGAGCAATTCAAACGGTGTTGTTCTGTGGGTAAAAAAAGCAGAACCTGGCAGTGCAGCCTCAGTTGAGTGGCTGATGTGGCTATGGTTGCAAAGGGAGGATATATTACTGGAAACTTTCAAAAGTTTACCATTAAACTACCTGAATTTTGGCATCTTTCAAGGATTTTACATAATCTAGTGGCCCCTTTGGGTACTTCAGACTATCACAGGTGTCTGTAATAATCTCTGGCCATCTGTGTGGCCTCATCACATGTAAAATATATGAAATATTGTGATTTTAAAATAAATACAAAGCCGCAAAAAAACATTAACCTAAATATAAACTATCAACTTAGTGAATACAAATGTATATTTTGTGTTTGTTTGTTTTTTACTATGTCAATATGTATTCGCTGTCAATGTTTTGTCATTGTCATTTTTGTGAAAAAAGTCAAGTTGGAAGAGTTCATAGAAAAGAATACCTCTGTTGATTAGATGCTTTTAAAATTAATTAGGCTATTTTCTCTTGAACCATAAGGTCATGGACAAAGATGCAGTGCATTCGGAAAGAAGACTGTAATCGCTGCCAAAGGGGATTCGACAAAGTACTGAGTAAAGGGTCTGAATACTTATGCAAATGTTATAGCAAATTTATAAAACAAAATAAAAACAAAAAAACGTCTAAAAACCTGTTTTTCTTTGTCATTATGGGGTATTGGTTGTAGATTGATGAGGGGGAAAAACTATTTAATACATTTCAGAATAAGGTTGTTACGTAACAAAATGTGGAAAAGTCAAGGGGTCTGAATACTTTCCCAATGCACTGTAAAATGTATACTATGTATGAAAATAAAAAAATGTTATTCAAGTATAAATTACTAACGTTTTTATTTTTTATTTAACCTTTATTTAACTAGATAAGTCAGTTAAGAACAAATTCATATCTACAATGAAGGCCTACCCCGGCCAAACCCTAACGACGCTGGGCCAATTGTGTACCGCCCTACGGGACAACCAATCACGGCCGGTTGTGATACAGCCTGGAATCGAACCAGGGTCTGCAGTGACACCTCTAGCACAGATGCAGTGCCTTACACCGCTTCGCCGCTCGGGAGCTTACGTTTAAAAGAGATTGACATAGATCTTCTGTTGTTTCGAAAAATTACTGAATATTCTGGAAACGTTGGTAAATTACGGGTAGCTTTGCAACCCTAGGAGTGGCTAACAACCACCTACTGTAACAAGGTATTGGATAGCTGATGGATAGAGATCAACAAAGACCATCTACAGTACACTGACTGAATGAGGAGAGATGGTAAGGAGGATGGGACAGATTAGATTTCTTTACAGCCTCTGTGGAGTATCACACACACACACAGTATCCTGCTACTATGGTTTACCCCATGGCTCTAACAGCAGCACAGTGACACATAAACCTGGGCTAGACTGGGGCATTGTGTGTGACCTAATGGTCTATCATTTGTGACAGGGACGAATGCAATGTGACAATGAGATAATGACAGTCAAGGTTAGTGTACAGCTGAGCACCAGTGAGCATCCCATCTATTTCTCTGTCACTATCTCTACCATTCCTGTTCATTTGTTTATTTAATTTTTAATTATTGTAGTGAGAGGGTGGGGTGATTTGTTAGTAGTGATTGTAATCAGGGCAAAACTGCCCACAGATATTATATATGGAAACCACACAAGCTGATCGCCGATGCCGTTGCCGCTGCTGTTGTTATTATTGACATCCAGCCTTCTTTGACATTTGAGAACCCAGTTGCATATAGTATCCCATCCCCACAGCTTTGCATAAATCAAGATGATCCAAAACCACAAGAGAAGCATGTTGGGCCCACAGAAGGCCTACCTTTTTAAAAATGTCTGCATAAATTGACCCAAAACTTTCTGGCCCATATCCTATCCATCATGTAATAATTAGGGGAACAATCTTAACTTGAGGAACTCAAAGCTTTGCACAAATCAATGGATGATGTGTGGTAAGCTCCAGTATAGACATTGGTGCCTGTGTTTGCCTGTGTGTGTTAGACATACCAGCAGTACAGAATAGAAGCCAGGTTGTGTCTCCCACTGTCGTAGCTGCTCCTCAGCAGGCTTCAGTAGAGCGGTATCCTGACTGGTGGCCTGGGTCAGGGCCTGTAGGACCACCGAGCTGGCACTCTCCATATCCATACCTAGAGATACCTGGGGGTTAGAGAGCGAGAGAGAGGACAGGGGTGGAACAGAAGGGGGAAAGGAGAATGAAAGGGAGAGGGGATGGAGACAGAGGGTGAAGAAGAGAGTGTGAGGAGGGGAGAGAGAGAAACAGTGAGAAGTGAGAATGATTAAACTTCTGTAGAAGGCACAAGGCAGACATTATGCCTGCACAAATAGACAAATAAACCAAGGAGATCTTTACATGCCTCTTCATCCCACCATCCCTCCCCTCCTTCCATCATCACGGTCCTCTCTCGCTCTATAACAGATCACACTGTAAGTAAAATCACTCAGAGGCTAGAATGGTAGTCCCAATGACGCAGGCAGGCACAGCCTGACACAGCAGAGCAACACACCTGGTCCTCATGAGGGCAGCACCATCTGCAACTTAGAATGATTTCCGTCAATCCTACAGTCGAAACTGCCTGACTTGTAAATTTCAAAAAGGGAGTACCGAGTCCATCTCCAATATTACTCAGAAGAACTAACAATGATACTCCCCGAAGAAATAGGCTATACAGCTCTCTGTCTGTACGGCACGACTTTCAATTATTTCTCAGCATTGCCTGAAATAACTTTAAATGTTTCATGTTTTTACTACCCATTTGATAACGTCTACATCCCAGCAGATTTGGTTGTTTTTAGGGAGACAGGGAAGCTCATCAACTTATCCCTGACCGCTGGCTACGTCCCTTCCGTCTTCAAGAGAGCGAGAGTTGCACCCCTTCTGAAAAAACCTACACTCGATCCCTCCGATGTCAACAACTACAGACCAGTATCCCTTCTTTCTTTTCTCTCCAAAACTCTTGAACGTGCTGTCCTTGGTCAGCTCTCCCGCTATCTCTCTCAGAATGACCTTCTTGATCCAAATCAGTCAGGTTTCAAGACTAGTCATTCAACTGAGACTGCTCTTCTCTGTATCACGGAGGCGCTCCGCACCGCTAAAGCTAACTCTCTCTCCTCTGCTCTCATCCTTCTAGACCTATCGGCTGCCTTCGATACTGTGAACAATCAGATCCTCCTCTCCACCCTCTCCGAGTTGGGCATCTCCAGCGCGGCCCACGCTTGGATTGCGTCCTACCTGACAGGTCGCTCCTACCAGGTGGCGTGGCGAGAATCTGTCTCCTCACCACGCGCTCTCACCACTGGTGTCCCCCAGGGCTCTGTTCTAGGCCCTCTCCTATTCTCGCTATACACCAAGTCACTTGGCTCTGTCATAACCTCACATGGTCTCTCCTATCAGTGCTATGCAGACGACACACAATTAATCTTCTCATTTCCCCCTTCTGATGACCAGGTGGCGAATCGCATCTCTGCATGTCTGGCAGACATATCAGTGTGGATGACGGATCACCACCTCAAGCTGAACTTCGGCAAGACGGAGCTGCTCTTCCTCCCGGGGAAGGACTGCCCGTTCCATGATCTCGCCATCACGGTTGACAACTCCATTGTGTCCTCCTCCCAGAGCGCTAAGAACCTTGGCGTGATCCTGGACAACACCCTGTCGTTCTCAACTAACATCAAGGCGGTGGCCCGTTCCTGTAGGTTCATGCTCTACAACATCCGCAGAGTACGACCCTGCCTCACACAGGAAGCGCCGCAGGTCCTAATCCAGGCACTTGTCATCTCCCGTCTGGATTACTGCAACTCGCTGTTGGCTGGGTTCCCTGCCTGTGCCATTAAACCCCTACAACTCATCCAGAACGCCGCAGCCCGTCTAGTGTTCAACCTTCCCAAGTTCTCTCACGTCACCCCGCTCCTCCGCTCTCTCCACTGGCTTCCAGTTGAAGCTCGCATCCGCTACAAGACCATGGTGCTTGCCTACGGAGCTGTGAGGGGAATGGCACCTCAGTACCTCCAGGCTCTGATCAGGCCCTACACCCAAACAAGGGCACTGCGTTCATCCACCTCTGGCCTGCTCGCCTCCCTACCACTGAGGAAGTACAGTTCCCGCTCAGCCCAGTCAAAACTGTTCGCTGCTCTGGCTCCCCAATGGTGGAACAAACTCCCTCACGACGCCAGGACAGCGGAGTCAATCACCACCTTCCGGAGACACCTAAAACCCCACCTCTTTAAGGAATACCTAGGATAGGATAAAGTAATCCTTCTCACCCCCCTTAAAATATTTAGATGCACTATTGTAAAGTGGCTGTTCCACTGGATGTCATAAGGTGAATGCACCAATTTGTAAGTCGCTCTGGATAAGAGCGTCTGCTAAATGACTTAAATGTAAATGTAAAAAAAATGTAAGTAAAAAAATATATTTAAAAATGTTCATGTCAAAAAACTCAAATCTGCCGAAGGGGCCCCCGGTGTTATGTAGCCTGAGACCAGGTTTGATCATTTATAAGTCTAAATTGAATTAATGATGATAGACACACAGGAAGTTTATCTCGTTACATAGACGCCCAAACCACTTTTTGATTCTATAACCAGTAATAAATCAAATGGCACATTGGAAAACAACATCTAGTGGTTAAAGTTGAGATGCTGCTGCATGCATATAGATAATATCCCCATAATCTAAAATAGACGTAAAAATGGCGTGGACAATTTCCTTCCTATTAACAGAAGTCAGACCTTGAACTTAAACTTCTTCACCAGCTCAGTAACATGACAGTTTGTCATCATATACCAAGATACCAAGATATTTTTAGGATGGAAGGAAGTCAATTTGTGTACCATTCAAAGTAGTCATTACAAATTCCTTTAAAACTGGTTTATGGGACCTACAAGCTATATAAATAACATTGGTAATTCAGTAACAAATATATAGCTTGATTAAGAATACCATTTACAGATAGAAAATAACGACAACAGCCACCCTCGAAGCAGCGTTACCCATGCAGAGCAAGGGGAACACCCACTCCAAGTCTCAGAGCGAGTGACGTTTGAAACGCTATTAGCGCGCACCCGGCTAACTAGCTAGCCATTACACTTCGGTTACACCAGCCTCATCTCAGGAGTTGATAGGCTTGAAGTCATAAACAGCGCAATGCATAGCGCACAACGAAGAGCTGCTGGCAAAACGCACAAAAGTGCTGTTTGAATGAATGCTTACGAGCCTGCCGCTGCCTACCACCGCTCAGTCAGATACTTGTATGCTCAGTCAGATTTTATGCAACGCTGGACAAGCTAGATAAACTAGTAATATCATCAACCATGTGTAGTTAACTAGTGATTATGATTGTTTTTTATAAGATAAGTTTAATGCTAGCTAGCACCTTACTTTGGCTTACTGCATTCACGGAACAGGCCGTCTCCTTGTGGAGTGCAACAAGAGGCAGGTGGTTATAGCATTGGACTAGTTAACTGTAAGGTTGCAAGATTGGATCCCCTGAGCTGACAAGGTGAAAATATGTCGTTCTGACCCTGAACGAGGCAGTTAACCCACCGTTCCTTGGCCGTGTTCTTAACGGACTTGCCTAGTTAAATAAAGATTAAATAAAAGTGTTAAAAAAAGAAGAATAATTTTAAAAATTGGCCAAATAAGTGTCCAAAAATACCAAAAACTTGAAATCGGTCCTAATTAATCAGCCATTCCGATTAATCGGTCGACCTCTAGTTCCAACATCTAGTGGAAAGCCTTCACAGAAGAGTGGAGGCTGTTATAGCAGCAAAGAGGGGACCAACTCCATGTTAATGCCCATCATTTTAGAATGAGACATTCAACGAGCAGGTGTCAGAGTACAGGATAGTACCATGGATTAGTTTGTTTTTTGACTCAATCGCTTGAAAGGGGCATATTTATCAACCAGAGGTAAAAATGGATGTGGCAAAACAGTGTCTGGTATGCAGCTAGTATTAAAAAAAGCTCTGCATAACACATTATGACAGAATGCCTGGGGTGAGAATTTCCACTTACACAGTAGACCACAGCAATAAATATAAATATTTTGGCTTATGGACACTTAAGAAAGCATTATGACATAAAAGGTCTTACATAAATAGCCCCTTTTTTGCCCATCACATCTGAAAATGTTGTAGTTCACAATGGCAACATCCTTATCCATAATCAAATTACTCAGCCAGGTCTGTGAGATAACCAGAACTTCTGGGCTAGTGTCATGCACCCAGACATCCATCCAGAAAGTCCAGTTTAGACATCAGGCTTCACACATTTATATGTAACAGTCCAAGCCCTCTGCGGGGCTTGAAAACAGCAGGAGTATCCATGGTGACAAGAGTCAATCGAACTGGATGAGATAGCCACAATAGGCTTCCTGATTGGATTCAAAGTTGCAGAGCTAGTCGTAGAATTCAGGTAAATGTGCACAAGATTACTACGCTTGTGGACACATGTAGCAAAACATTAGCTTGATATAATTATATTAATAGCATAGGTGGGGCAAACAATAGTGAGTTCCTTAAGGCAGCTAAGAGCGCTATCAACTGAAATGTAATTAACAGGCACAGAATGGCCATTTACAATACCCTATAAACACGGGAAGCTGTGGTGGAATTATATCGCTGCGATTTAATTAGAGTAGATACATGTGAGGAGTTAAAGGCAATGAAAAGTCAAAATCAGAAATTTCATGAAATGTTATGATATTTCGATTCAACCAGATCAAAGTATAATAACCAAAGTATGAAAAATGACCGTCGCTTCTACATTGAGAAAGTGTGATCATAAAAGGTTACTGATCCTTGCCCATGTCAAACATTTGGATTCAGGAGGGGGGATTATTAAGGGGATAGGGTGACGTCACTCTAACTCATTTTAATACACCAATGGTAACATGATAGACGCTTACCTAATTTAAGTACCGGCTTATAACCAACATTGGGGAAGGCATGTTAGCGGAAGGACGTGGTTTCTATAGCTACTCTACTGGTGCCAAAATTTTACTGTAGGATGTCAGCAAATATAATTATAAGTTTACACTATTCATCTATGGCAAAGATACTTAAGACGTGCCAAATGGGAGATGTATATAAAAAAAGTTAGCTATGAGAGATAAAGTACTTTTTCTCAGGGAAAAATATTATGACACACACACACACACAAAGCTATGCGCCCTCACGTTTTATGTACATATCCCTTTGAAATTCATACACAACACTGCATATCTCCAGCAATGGATAAAAGCCACTTGTACACCAGTACTTGTGTCATAAAGCTACAAGAACAGAGAGATCCGAGCGCAACGTGTGCAGGGGAAGGCGAATGCAGTAAGGAAATCAGCTTTGCTAGACTGCCATCTAGAGGCATGAAGAAATTCGAATCCAAAACACCAAACAAGAGAGAATGCTGTTGTGTAGGCCTACAGAGTAGCCTATGGTGATAGACACTAAACTCAGTACAAAGAAGTGATACATATCATACAGCAGCATATTGCAACACGTTTTAAACTAACCCAAGCTGAATCTCAATAGCCTTTCCTCGACACCTTCTCCAAACATTCACTCACTTCCTACTCAGTCAGATGGAAGTGAGAAGAGGATTCAAGGAGAGGAAACAAGTGTAAGAGGAAACATGCTTGTTAGCAATGAGTCATGTCTGAAAATTGCATTTAAATTCACTGCCAAAAAAACACATGTATTTACTTATTTTTAGAGAAGAAACTAATTGAGATGGAAAAGCGTTTCCAGTGTAAACTTAAATGACTAAAACCAGATAATGTTGAAAAGATAAATGGAACTATACATTTTTAAGTAAGAGTATCTTTGAAAGAAAAAATAAAAGCTAGACAGTCAGAGAATTTAAAATAAAATCTGCATTCAGGAGTATTTTTATTATGGCATAGGGCCCCCACAGATGTTGTTATGTTTGAGTCACTCGGAATGCTTAAGCCACGGCAAAATGTGCAGAACTGCAGGGAATTAGCTTTAAACAGCTACAATGTTAGCCGTAAATAGGTTGTCATTATGGGAAAAGGATGGTCGAACATGCCCCAATTCACATCAACAGGGCTGTAGTGGAGCGGGTCGACAGTTTCAAGTTCCTTGGTGTCCACATCAACAAACTACTATGGTCCAAACACAACACGAAAGTCGTGAAGAGGGCACGACAATGCATTTCCCCCTTCAGGAGACTGAAAAGATTTGGTACGGGTCCCCAGATTAGAGGTAAAACGATTAATTGGAATGACCGATTAATTAGGGCCATTTTAAAGTTTTCATAAGAATGGGTAATCGTCAATTTTGGATGCCGATTATGGCTGACTATATTGCAATCCACGAGGAGACTGCGTGGCAGGCTGACCACCTGTTACGCGAGTGCAGGCAGCAAGGAGCCATGGTAAGTTGCTAGTTAGCATTAAACTTATCTTATAAAAAACAATCAATCTTAACATAATCAATAGTTAACTACACATGGTTGTTGATATTACTAGTTGAACTAGCTTGTCCTGCGTTGCATATAATCAATGCAGTGCTTGGAATTGTGTCACTTCTCTTTCGTTCAGTGTAAGCAGTGTATATGCAGCAGTTCGGGACGCCTGGTTCGTTGCGAACGGTGCGAAGACCATTTCTTCTTAAGAAAGACCGTAATTAATTTGCCAACATTTTACATAATTATGACATAACATTGAAGGTTGTGCAATGTAACTGCAATATTTAGACTTAGGATTGCCACCCGTTCGATAAAATACGGAACATTCCGTATTTCACAGAAAGAATAAACGTTATGTTTTCGAAATTATAGTTTCCGGATATGGCCATATTAATATTTCTGTGTGTTTATAATATTATAATTAAGTCAATGATTTGATAGAGCAGTCTGACTGAGCGGTGGTAGGCAGCAGCAGGCTCGTAAGCATTCATTCAAACCGCAATTTCCTCCGTTTGCCAGCAGCTTTTCGCAAAGCTTGAAACTCAGCGCTGTTTATGACTTAAAGCCTATAAACTCCCGAGATGAGGCTGACAATACTAGAGTGCCTATAATAACATCCAATAGTCAAAGGTCTATGAAATACAAAAAGGTATAGAGAAAAGGTCCTATATTAACTACAACCTAAAACTTCTTACCTGGGAATATTGAAGACTCATGTTAAAAGGAACGACCAGCTATCATATGTTGTCCTGTTCTGAGCAAGGAACATCAACGTTAGCTTTTTTACATTGCACATATTGCACTTTTACTTTCTTCTCCAACACTTTGTTTTTGCATTATTTTAACCAAATTGAACGTTTCATTATTTATTTGAGGCTAAATTGATTTTGTTGGTGTATTATATTAAGTTAAAATAAGTGTTCATTCAGTATTGTTGTAATTGTCATTATTACAAATAAATAAATAAATTTTTTCTTAATTGGCCGATTAATCGGTATTGGCTTTTTTTGGTCCTCCAGTCATCGGTATCGGCGTTGAAAAATCATAAGCGCTCGACCTCTAATCAAGACCTGTGGCAGGATGAAACACATCCACTCGCACCTATTGCCCGTTATTCATGGTCCTCCTGAACCAGCCCTTGGTTATTGATAAATCAGGAAGTCAGATTTCACCATTTAAATTAGTGATGCACTGAAATTACATTTTTGGCCGATACCAATATCCGATATATTCCTTGCCAAAACAAACAATACCGATATTAAAATGTAAAGGCCTTTTAAGCATTCAAAGACAGTTAAATAGTTAACACACACACACGGACACAGTGGTCTAAGGCACTGTATCTCAGCGCAAGAGGTGTAATACAGTCCCTGGTTCGAATCCAGGCTGTATCACATCCGGCCGTGATTGGGAGTCCCATAGGGCGGCGCACAATTGGCCCAGTTTCATCCGGGTTTGGACGTCATTGTAAATATGAATTTGTTCTAAACTTAAATAGAGGTTACACACACACCACACTGACTAAAAATTTATTTCTGTGGCATTTACATATGTCCCCATTACCAGTAAATCATCATCAAAACCTATTTCTTTCACTTTCACTGGACACTGTGTTAACAACCCTCCAGGCAAGCTTCAATGCCATACAACTCTCCTTCCGTGGCCTCCAATTGCTCTTAAATACAAGTAAAACTAAATGCATGCTCTTCAACCGATCGCTACCTGCACCTACCCGCCTGTCCAACATCACTACTGGACGGCACTGACTTAGAGTACGTGGACAACTACAAATACTTAGGTGTCTGGTTAGACTGTAAACTCTCCTTCCAGACCCATATCAAACATCTCCAATCCAAAGTTAAATCTAGAATTGGCTTCCTATTTCGCAACAAAGCATCCTTCACTCATGCTGCCAAACATACCCTTGTAAAACTGACCATCCTACCAATCCTCGACTTTGGCGATGTCATTTACAAAATAGCCTCCAATACCCTACTCAACAAATTGGATGCAGTCTATCACAGTGCAATCCGTTTTGTCACCAACGCCCCATATACTACCCACCATTGCGACCTGTACGCTCTCGTTGGCTGGCCCTCGCTTCATACTCGTCGCCAAACCCACTGGCTCCATGTCATCTACAAGACCCTGCTAGGTAAAGTCCCCCCTTATCTCAGCTCGCTGGTCACCATAGCATCTCCCACCTGTAGCACACGCTCCAGCAGGTATATCTCTCTGGTCACCCCCAAAACCAATTCTTTCTTTGGCCGCCTCTCCTTCCAGTTCTCTGCTGCCAATGACTGGAACGAACTACAAAAATCTCTGAAACTGGAAACACTTATCTCCCTCACTAGCTTTAAGCACCAACTGTCAGAGCATCTTACAGATTACTGCACCTGTACATAGCCCACCTATAATTTAGCCCAAACAACTACCTCTTTCCCAACTGTATTTTATTTATTTATTTTGCTCCTTTGCACCCATTTATTTTTATTTCTACTTTGCACTTTCTTCCATTGCAAAACTACCATTCCAGTGTTTTACTTGCTATATTGTATTTACTTTGCCACCATGGCCTTTTTTGCCTTTACCTCCCTTCTCACCTAATTTGCTCACGTTGTATATAGACTTGTTTATACTGTATTATTAACTGTATGTTTGTTTTACTCCATGTGTAACTCTGTGTCGTTGTATCTGTCGAACTGCTTTGCTTTATCTTGGCCAGGTCGCAATTGTAAAATTACGGAGCTCCTACGGAGCTGTGAGGGGAACGGCACCTCAGTACCTCCAGGCTCTGATCAGGCCCTACACCCAAATAAGGGCACTGCGTTCATCCACCTCTGGCCTGCTCGCCTCCCTACCACTGAGGAAGTACAGTTCCCGCTCAGCTCAGTCAAAACTGTTCGCTGCTCTGGCTCCCCAATGGTGGAACAAACTCCCTCACGACGCCAGGACAGCGGAGTCAATCACCACCTTCCGGAGACACCTGAAACCCCACCTCTTTAAGGAATACCTAGGATAGGATAAAGTAATCCTTCTCACCCCCCCCCCCCTTAAAATATTTAGATGCACTATTGTAAAGTGGTTGTTCCACTGGATGTCATAAGGTGAATGCACCAATTTGTAAGTCGCTCTGGATAAGAGCGTCTGCTAAATGACTTAAATGTAAATGTAATGTAAATGTAAATGAGAACTTGTTCTCAACTTGCCTACCTGGTTAAATAAAGGTGAAATAAAATTTTAAAAAACTTACTTGCTGTGCTGTTTCGTTGTTCATTTGTCATTTCACTCAACCAGGATTTCATCATAAATTGTCTTGCAAAAGCATTCATCCCCCTTGGCTTTTTTCCTATATTGTTGCATTACAACCTGTACCTTAAATTGATTTTAATTTGGATTTTATGTGATGGACAAAAACAAAATTCTCAAAATTGGTGACATGAAAAGGGGGAAAAAGTCATTTTAAAAAATCCTAAAAAATAAACTGAAAAGTGGTGCGTGCGTGCATATGTACAGTTGAAGTCAGAAGTTTACATTCACTTAGGTTGGAGTCATTAAAACTTGTTTTTCAACCACTTAACAAACTATAGTTTTGGCAAGTCGGTTAGGACATCGACGTTGTGCATGACACAAGTCATTTTTTCAACAATTGTTTACAGACAGGTTATTTCTCTTTTAATTCACTTTATCACAAGTCCAGTGGGTCAGAAGTTTACATACACTAAGTTGACTGTGCCTTTAAACAACTTGGAAAATTTCAGAAAATGATGTCATGGATTTAGAAGCTTCTGATAGGCTAATTGACCTGAAGTCAATTGTAGGTGTACCTGTGGAAGTATTTCAAGGCCTACCTTCAAACTCAGTGCCTCTTTGCTTGACGTCATGGGAAACTCAAAATAAATCAGCCCCAAGACCTCTACAAGTCTGATTCATCATTGGGGGCAATTTCCAAATGACTGAAGATGCCACGTTCATCTGTACAAACAATAGTAGGCAGGTATAAACACTATGGGACCACACAGCCGTCATACCGCTAAGGAAGGAGACGTGTTCTGTCTCCTAGAGATGAACGTACTTTGATGCGAAAAGTGCAAATCAATCCCAGAACAACAGCAAAGGATCTTGTGAAGATGCTGGAGGAAACAGGTACAAAAGTATCGATATCCACAGTAAAACGAGTCCAATATCAACATAACCTGAAAGGCCGCTCAGCAAAAAAAGCCAGATTACGGTTTGCAACTGCACACGGGGACAAAGATGTTACTTTTAGAGAAATGTCCTCTGGTCTGATGAAACAAAAATAGAACTGTTTGGCTTGCAACCCGAAGAACACCATCCCAACCGTGAAGCACGGGGGTGGCAGCATCATGTTGTGGGGGTGCTTTGCTGCAGGAGGGACTGGTGCACTTCACAAAATAGATGGCTTCATAAGGCAGTAAAATTATGTGGATATATTGAAGCAACATCTCAAGACGTCAGGAAGTTAAAACCTGTTAGCGATAGGGGGCAGCATTTTGACTTTTGGATAAATAGCGTGCCCAATTTCAACTTCCTGCTACTCATGCCAGGAATATATTATATGCATAGGATTAGTAGGTGTGGATAGAAAACACTCTGAAGTTTCTAAAACTGTTTCAATCATGTCTGTGACTATAACAGAACTTATGTAGCAGGCAAAACCCAGAGGAATAACTGTTCAGATTTTTTTTTTGGTGCCTCTGACCGTCCCCTTAGTTGCCTTTCCCAAGGGATATTTGATAGCGACCATTTTACAGTTCCTACGACTTCCACTGGATGTCACCAGTCTTTGGAATTTGGTTGAAGTTAATAATTTGTGCAACGAAGAAGAAGCACATCCTGGAACAACGTTACACTGTTGAGAGTTACGCAAGACGAAAAAAGGTGCATGGTTTGTTTACTTGCTGTATTGAATACAGATTGCCCCGTCTACAATTTGATTGATTATTAACATTTAAAAATACCTAACGTTGTATTACAAAAGTAGTTTGAAATATTTTGGCAAAGTTTATAGGCAACTTTTGAAATGTTTTGTAGTGACGTTGTGTTTTGACAAGCTGTTTTTTTCCAGATCAAACGTGCTTTATAAATGGACATTTTGGGTATACATGGACGGAATTAATCGAAAAAAAAGACCAATTGTGATGTTTATGGGACATATTGGAGTGCCAACAAAAGAAGCTCGTCAAAGGTAATGCAAGTTTTATATTTTATTTCAGCGTTTTGTGTAGCGACTGCTACGCTAGCTCTTTTGTTTACTACTGGTTCAGATGGGTGCATGCTATCAGATAATAGCTTCTTATGCTTTCTCTGAAAAGCGAATCTGACATGTTGGCTGGATTCACAACGAGTGTAGCTTTAATTGAGTATCTTACATGTGTAATTTAATGAAAGTTTGAATTTTATAGAATAATATTTGAATCTGGTGCTCTGCATTTCCCCAGGCAATTGGCCAGTTGAGACGCTAGCGTCTCCATATCCTCAAGTGACGCTACCCATCCCTGTCGCGGGATCATTTTTATCAGCAACCGCTGAATAGCATAGCACAACAGTCAAATAATATTACTAAAAAATATTCATATTCATGAAATCACAAGTGCAATATTGCAAAACACAGCTTAGCCTTTTGTTAATCGACCTGTCTAAGATTTTGAAATTATGCTTTACAGCGAAAGCAATCCAAGCGTTTGTGTAAGTTTATCGATAGCCTAGCATAGCATTATGTACACTTAGCATCAGGAAGCTTGGTCACGAAAATCAGAAAAGCAATCAAATTACCCGTTTACCTTTGATGATCTTCGGATGTTTTCACTCACGAGACTCCCAGTTACACAACAAATGTTCCTTTTGTTCCATAAAGATTATTTTTATACCCAAAATACCTCCGTTCGTTTTGTCGCGTTATGTTCAGAAATCCACAGGAAAGAGCGGTCACGACAACATAGACGGAAATTCAAAATAGTCTTCACAATGTCCACATGTCAAACGTTTTTATAATCATTCCTCAGGTAGTTTTTAAAATATATATTCGATAATATATCAACCGAGTGTGTAGGTTTTTCAATAACAGCGGGAGGAACAATGGCGGCTTTACTCTGTAGCGCAAAAACTCACTCTGAGAGCCCCCACCTATCCACTTACCCAATGTGATCTTTCACAATAATTTTTCAAAACAAAAGCCTGAAACTATGTCTAAAGACTGTTGACACCTAGGGAAGCCAGAGAAAAAGGAATCTGGTTGATATCCCTTTAAATGGAGGATAGGCATGCATAGTAACAGAAGGGTTTCAAAATAAGAGGCACTTCCTGAGTTTCCCCTGCAATATCAGTTCTGTTATACTCATAGACAATATTTTGACAGTTTTGGAAACTTTAGTGTTTTCTATCCTAATCTGTCAATTATATGCATATTCTAGCATCTGGTCCTGAGAAATAGGCCATTTACTTTGGGAACGTTATTTTTCCAAACATAAAAATAGTGCCCCCTAGCTTCAAAAGATTGAGAATGTGAAATGTCAGAATAATAGTTGCGAGAATGATTTATTTCAGCTTTAATTTCTTTCATCACATTCCCAGTGGGTCAGAAGTTTACATTCAATTAGTATTTGGTAGCATTTCCTTTAAATTGTTTAACTTGGGTCAAATGTTTCGTGTAGCCTTCCACAAGCTTCCCACAATCAGTTGGGTGAATTTTGGCCCATTCCTCCTGAAAGAGCTGGTGTAATGGAGTCAGGTTTCTAGGCCTCCTTGCTCAAACACACTTTTTCAGTTCTGCCTACACATTATCTACGGGATTGCGGTCAGGGCTTTGTGATGGCCACTCCAATACCTTGACTTTGTTGTCCTCAAGTCATTTTGCCACAACTTTGGAAGTATGCTTGGGGTCATTGTCTATTTGGAAGACCCATTTGCGACCATGCTTTAAAATAAAATGGTGATCTAACTGACCTAAGACAGGACATTTTTTACTAGCATTAAATGTCAGGAATTGTGAAAAACTGAGTTAAAATGCATTTGGCTAAGGTGTATGTAAATTTCTGACTTCAACTGTATTCACCACCTTTGCTATGAATCCCCTAAATAAGATCTTGTGAAACCAATTACCTTCAGAAGTCACATAATTAGTTAAATAAAGTCCACCTGTGTGCAATCTAAGTGTGACATGATCTGTCAAATGATCTCAGTATATACACCTGTTTTGAAAGGCTCCAGAGTCTGCCACACCACTAAGCAAGGGGCACCACCAGAAGTATAGAAGTACAGATCAGGGTTGGGCTATAAAAAAAACACCAGAAATTTTGAACATGCCACAGAGCACCATTACATCAGTTATTTAAAAATGGAAAGAATATGGCACCACAACAAACCTGCCAAGAGAGGGCTACCCACCAAAATGCACAGATCAGGCAAGGTGGGCATTAATCAGAGGCAACAAAGAGACCTAAGATAACCCTGAAGGAGCTGGAAAGCTCCACAGTAGAGATTGGAATATCTGTCCAGAGGACCACTTTAAGCCGTAGAAATGTAAATGTAAAATGTAAAAAGTACAAAAATAAGCAAACACATTTGGTGTTCGCCAAAAGGGATGTGGGAGACACCCCAAACATATGGAAGAATGTACTCTAGTCAGATGAGACTAGAGCTTTGAGCTTGAGCTTCTTGGCCATCAAGGAAAATGCTATCACTGGCGCAAACCCAACACCTCTCATCACCCCGAGAACACCTTTCCAAGAGTGAAGCATGGTGGTGGTAGCATCATGCTGTGGGGAAGTTTTTCCATTGGCAGTGACTGGGAAACTGTTCAGAATTGAAAATATAATTGATGGCGCTAAATACAGGGGCATTTTTTAGGGAAACCCGTTTCAGTCTTCCAGAGATTTGAGACTGGGACGGAGGTTCACCTTCCAGCAGGACAACGAACCTAAGCACACTGCCAAAGCAACACTTGTGTGGTTTAACCTGTTACTCCTACCCCCTACTTTTTTGAACATTCTGTTAAAAATTGCGCAACATTTCAGCGCCCTGCTGCTCATGCCAGGAATATAGTATATGCATATGATTAGTATGTGTGGATAGAAAACACTCAGACGTTTATAAAACTGGTTAAATCACGGCTGTGACTATAACAGAACGTGCGTTTCATCGAAAAGTGCAGGAAAATCTGATCACTGAAAATTGAAAAATATATCCATGCGCGACTTGAACCCATTGATAAAGGTGAACCACATTTAATGGGGCTGAGGTTGCAATACCTACAGCTTCCACACGTTGTCTAGAGTCTTGTCATTTGCCTACTATTTGTTTCTTGGTCAAACAGACGCAAGGCAGCGCAGTTCTTCCGGTCTCTGACCGGATATTTTGGTTGAGATTTACCCGGACATTATTTCCAGACGGACAGCTAAAGAATATACTTCGCCTCGTGATCAATTTGATCGCTTATTAACGTTTACTAATACCTAAAGTTGCATTACAAAAGTATTTCGAAGTGTTTTGTGAAAGTTTATCGTCAACTTTTTTAATTTAAAAAAATGACGTTACGTTATAAGACGCTATTTTTTTCTGTTTATCACACAGTCTTCATAGATCAATATCTAGGCTATATATGGACCGATTTAATCGAAAAAAAGACCCAATAGTGATTATGGGACAACTAGGAGTGCCAACAAAGAAGATGGTCAAAGGTAATGAATGTTTTATATTTTATTTGTGCGGTTTGTGTAGCGACGACTATGCTAATTATTTTGTTTACGTCCCCTGCGGGTCTTTTGGGGTGTTACATGCTATCAGATAATAGCTTCTCATGCTTTCGCCGAAAAGCATTTGAAAGATCCGACTTGTTGCCTGGATTCACAACGAGTGCAGCTTTAATTCAATACCCTGCATGTGTATTTTAATGAACGTTTGAGTTTTAACTAGTACTATTAGCATTTAGCGTAGCGCATTTGCATTTCCAGATGTCTAGATGGGACGTCTGCGTGTCAGGTAGGAGCAAGAGGTTAAAGGGAAAACATGTAAATGTATTAGAATGGCCTAGTCAAAGCCAGATCTCAATCCAATTGACAATCTGTGGTATGACTTAGATTGCTGTACACTAGCGGAACCCATCCAACTTGAAGGAACTGGAGCAGTTTTGTCTTGAAGAATGGGCAAAAATCCCAGTGGCGAGATGTGCCAAGCTTGTAGAGACATACCCCAAGAGACTTGCAGCTGTAATTGCTGCAAAAGGTGGCTCTACAAAGTATTGACATTGGGGGGGAATAGATATGTGCGCTCAAGTTAAGTTAGTGTGTCTTATTTATTGCTTGTTTTACAATTTAAAAAAATATTTTGCATGATCAAAGTGGTAGGCATGTTTTGTAAATCAAATGATACAAAACCCCCCCAAAAAATCTATTTTAATTCCAGAATGTAAGGCAACAAAATAGGAAAAATGCCAAGGGAGTGAATACTTTCTCAAGCCTCTGTACATGTCAAGCAGTGAAGTTTCCATGACCTCTCTTCCTTAGTGCGCACTGTCACCGTGTCCGTTTCCATCTTGTCCAGCTGTGTATGTAACATTTCACATAAACCCCGTTTGTCTGCATCGAAATAGCGGTCCTTGTACTTAGCATCGAGCATGGTGGCGACACAGTAAAGAGGCTCAGAAAATGCCCCCGAATCGCTTGTTCGCGAGCCTGTGTCGGCAGTTTTGTTGAGCAAAGTTACCGGAGTTACACAGTAATAATATCACTGCTATTAGCTTCACGACATACTATGGAATGCCGTTTGGGTCTTTGATTGTAAAAACAATAGATGTCAAATAACACAATTTGACGCGTTAAATAAGCATTTAATTTGACACGTTAAATAACACCGTTATATTATAGAATGGTGTGTGTTGTGAATTTGCATGTGCAAGCCAATCGCCATCACTACTATCAGTAGCACTGTCAAAGCTGTACAAAATGAGTCTGCAAACAAGAAAACACCGACCAGGAATGACGAGTTTACAATACTGAGTTGGTAATAAAGCATTATATGTTGGGCCGCACCTTCTGGGGTAGCTAGCTAGCTTCAGCTTGCTAGCACCAATACAACCAGCATGAAAACAATGACCAGTAGAAACTGCAGTAATTTTCACTATTTTTAGCAATGATTTGGGAATCCTAGTGAGTAAGTATTAGCTATACTTGTTGTTCGCCTATTGAAATTTAACTTCAGTTCATGAAAATAAATAGCAGCCAGCTACTTAACCATGTTGCCCAAAGCTAACGTTATTAGCAGCCAGCTTGCTTCATCCGGCTAGTGAGGCTCAACCGGACCGGGTTATGTGTTGTGAAGCTAGCCACAATAAGGATTAGGCACAATAGTGGAATTTGTGGTTTGCCTTCAAAATAAAGGTACCTCTGAAAGTGTTGGTTACAATTGGAGGAATCATGCCATATTTAGACTAGATAATGTTGAACAAGGTTGTGAATGTGAAGCTATGAAATGGGGTATCAGTCTACCCAATATATTTTTTCGCCAACATCCTCCTCAAAGTTATCAGACTCCAAAACAGCCACGCGGTATTGTTTTTCCATGGGAATAGTGTTTAATACACATAGGTTTACAATAAATGTGCTCAATTCAGTTGTTTCAGAGTCCCACAATTAGAGCAACGACACTAATGTTCTCTGGGTGTCACTGTGTAAACCCATGGCATTGAGCCATAATCCATAGGTAAGGCTGTACAGTGAAACAAGTATGCCCCCAATGCAATTATAAAGTATAATACATCCAGTGTGATTACAACATATTGTGAAATTAACTAACTATTGTATTTATTTGATTTTATATAACATTCCAACTTTGTTTAGCATGATCTATTCAATTATGGCATAATTCTACTATTTGTATTCATTTTCATCACTGTGAATTACTTACTTTTACTTTGAAGGCTAACCACAAAGTCCACTATTGTGGCTAATCCTTATTGTGGCTCGCTTCACAGATGAGTCCGACCATTAATCAAATAAGAAATGTCTTATAAATGAGGGTTATTTTAGATTACACCTAGCTATATAGATATCTAGCTAACAGATGTCATTATGCTATGTTTTTGGGGAAGAACATTGCTTGCATCCAGGAGCTAGCTTTTTTTATGACCAGCACTATAGGTACGCGAGACAACTTTACCAGCATCATAGCATATGTATTGATGAATCATTCTGACATGTGAATTACAAGTGATAGTGTAATCAGCGTGTAATAACGTAAAAAATGTATGAACACGTTAAATGATTGTGGCATGCAGTTATATACAGGTCCTGATTGGTCAATAAGCTTAATTGACACGTAAAATAGTGTTATTTGACTATCTTTTTTGACACGCAAAGACCCAAATGGCGTTCCATAGAAATCCTGGTTGAGAATGAAATGACTGAACAAATTAACAACGAACCAGCACAGCAAGTAAGTGAAAGAAATAGGTTGTTTATGTTTTACTGGTAATGGGGACATAGTCAATGCCAAAAAAGTCTGCTGTGTGTACCGAGCAGTCAACAAGTCGAGCAGTCATTTGAAAGAGTACGAAATATATTTTGATTTGTCTAACACTTTTTTGGTACCTACATGATTCCATATTTGGTATTTCATATTTTTAATGTCTTCACTAGTATTCTACAATGTAGAAAAAAGTATAAATAAAGTAAAACCCTTGAATGAGTAGGTGCCCAAATTTTACAGGTACAAAATGTTATTACATTTTGCACAAGAGCGATATCTTATGGGTTCCCCATCCGTATGTAAGGCTTGCTTTATATGTAAGGCTCCGTATGTACGTTAATTTTTAATTTTATATACTTCTGGTACATTCTTTCACCCTCTCTCCACTGGGATTCTCTGCCTCTGACCCTATTTACGGGGTCTGAGTTACTGGCTTACTTGTGCTCTCCCATGCAGTCCCTAGGAGGGGTGCGTCACTTCAGTGGGTTGAGTCACTGATGTGATCTTCCTGTCCGGTTTTGCGCCCCCTCCGGCTTGTGCGGTGGAGGAGTTCTTTGTGGGCTACACTCAGCCTTGTCTCAGGGTAGTAAGTAGGTGGTCTGTTGATATCCCTGTAGTGGTGTGGGTGCTAACCCTTGGCAAAGTGGGTGGAGTTATATCCTGCCTGGTTGGATATCATTGGACGGGGCAACAGTGTCCCCTGACCCTGTCTCAGCTGCCGGGAAGCTAGGATCAGTCTTATATCTGATGTCCTGTGTGAATTTAAGTAATTCTCTCTTTCCCTTCCAAAGGACCTGAGCCCGATAATCATGCCTCAGGACTACCTGGCCTGATGACTCATTGCTGTCCACCTGGTCGTGCTGCTGTTCCAGCTTCAACTGTTCTGCCTGCAGCTATGGAACCCCTGACCTGTTCACCGGACGTGCTACCTTGTCCCAGACCTGTTTTTTTCGTCTTTTCACTGAATGCTCGGCTGTGAAAAACCAATTGACATTTACTCCTGAGGTACTGACCTGTTGCACACTCTACAACCACTGTGATTGTTATTTGACCTTGCTGGTCATCGATGAACATCTTGAAGAAACAATCTGGCCATGTGCTCTCTGAGGTTTTAGGCTGAGTGTCTGTATTCACACTTTGTGACATCTGCTGATGTAAAAAGGGCTTTATAAATAAGTTTGATTTTATTTGATCAGTGGGTGATATTTGTATGTTTCATTGGAGTGTGGTTACACAGATGTGCTCTCGAAACAACATATTAGAATATCAAGAACAATTGGAGTTTTTGTTGGTGGTGTAGACCAGTGTAAACTAAAAGGCGTACCAGAAATGTCAGAATTTCTGATTCAAATCGCATTGCTGGGAGTATCATCACGAGCAAGAGTCCCGTCATAGTTAGACAGATGAAACATAGCTAGCATCACTGCAAGATGGATATGACTAACGTTAGCCCTCGTCCTAGCTATAAAATCAAAACAATGATTTGGTATATCTGACCACCCCCACAAGCCTCAACGCAGCTGGAAAGCTTCATACCGTTGGGCTCTTATTATAATAAAAATAGAGCTAACGTTAACTAGCTACAATACATAGCTAAAATATATTTTTGCTGTTCTGCAAAGCTGTCAAATACATAGCTAGCTACAGTAGCTAACATTAGCTAGATACCTACACTACCTTGCGTCGGTTATTTAAAAAAAAATCGTTGGAGAATTTGCCCTCAGTATCTTGGTAGAGACTAGAGCGCTAAATTTGCTTGCTACGTTTCTTTCATGTAACGTTAGCTAGGTGAATTGTCAACACAGACACGGAGGAAGAAACTTGGAAGAAACGTGTCTGTCAACTAGCAAGCTAGCTAACGTTAGCAACATCCTTGTAAAGATAGCTAACACGACTTAAGGGGGAGGCTTTCACTTGCGAATGACACACTTTTGCAGATTGCAGTCACAAATTAAGACTCACCTAAGAAATGATATCTTGATAGAAACACTGAAACTTGACTAATCTTGTGTCAGCTGTTCGCAGCTACAAACGCACACGCTGTCGCTTGGAAGGGCGCGATCCACAGCAAGCAAGGCGCGTTTTGATGACGTACAATATTGCCTTACCACCAATAGTTTAACTTAAGTTATTTTAGATCGTGTACATAAATACATGTCTGTGCCACAACCAGCTTCACTAAAATACTAAACTTTTGATCTCAAATCCTAAATGCTGAAGTATATAGACATTTAAAATGTTAGCTTCATTGTCCAAATCATGCAGTCATGGTCCAAATACAGTGCCCTCGGGAAAGTATTCAGACTCCTTAACTTTTTCCACATTTTGTTACGTTACCTTGTTCTAAAATGGATTAAATATTTTTTCCCCTTAACAATCTACACACAATACCCCATAAGGACAAAGTGACACAACGGTTTGGGTCTCAGGCACCATGAGACCCAAACCGTTGATGGCAGCAGCGCAAGCCCCCAACAACAGACATTAGAACAGACATTAGACAGGCTCTTCACAGGAAAGAAGTGCGATAAGGGACGGACGGAGTGAGAAAATCCGCGCGCTGATTACAAATGATTGGTGTCGATATGCAGCCATGCCATGTCGAAAAACGGTGCAGGCTCGAATGCAGAAATTGTACAATGATTGCTCTGCAAGTACAAAGCACAAACACCACATACACGGCGTTAACAACAGATTATTGGACGTCAATGAACACGCTGTCATACATCAATGGAATGAGCCATCATTCCATTGAGAGACACAGAGCAGTAAGGTGAGCGCTGTCTGATTGCAATGACTGCAGTAGAAGGAACTACAGAGACCCTATTAAATTACTAGACGGTCTACGTCATAAACACTTCAAAGTTCCAAATGTGGTGAAAATGTCAGCCATATTTGTGAGGAAGAAATCCAAACCAGTCGAATAATTAAATGTATGCATGAAAATAAAAGAATGGCATGTGCTATATCATAAAACATTGTCATATAACAAAAAATACAGTTTATATGGGTTTATAACAATTTCCTGTATAGTTCATGCGATATGTGCAAATTATTTCATAAAAACATGAAACTTGTACAGTACCTGAAAATTTTAAATGTACAAAGTTTTTGTACGTGGCACTGTTGTAATCACTGACTATCAAAACATAGGTGTAGACATCACATTTTCTGTGTTATCATGGTTGGTTCTACAGATATGATGGAAAATACATTGCCTGGTTATGGAGGTTACATTTTTAAACGCCCACACCAGTAGAAAGCCAGAGCTTATCCATGATGTTGCACAACGATTTAAGTCAATAAGTCATCGTTTTCGTCAAAGTATGATATAGTTGGGCTTGAAGCGGCAAATCTGAACTGCCACTTCGTGCAAATCCATGTGAATGCAGTGTCTTTTCCTATGATATGACATACAAATTGTTTAAAGCCTACTCTTCATTTCAGTTTAATTTTAATGTTACCGCCACCCAGCATGGCATTATTTATTCATCAGAAACAGCTGCAAAATGATCCGTTTTCGTAACTAAGATGAAACAAACAGCCTTGTGTCCACATGGCCGCCTGAGCCATGAAACAAATAAAAATAGGGGGGTACAAACTTATGTTTCTGCATCACTACTTATTTTACCACACAATTATCATAATCCATTGGATAATTTGTAAATGTTAATTTATTGTTGAGCTAGTCTGTATTATTTTTTATATGACCATTTTATGAATCGTGTAATTGCGTGATGTGATCGCATTTGGCAAACCCAGATTGAATGGTTTACTCTACTGCTTTGATTGGTATGATGTGTCTACAGTGCCGAACAGTCATTCAGGGCAGAGCCCCACCTGTTCAGCTAAAGAATACATTAAAAAAGTAAAAAATTGTTGCCTGTTTTGCATGTTAAATTTGGCATTAGTATGCGTCACATTAGTTTGTAAACAATAAAAAATAAATCATTGAGTTAAAGCCGCATACAAACATGGTGTTTTGTTTTAATTTTAAAATATATTAATATTTTTTGTTATTTTTTTACTCCCCTTTTCGTGATATCTAATTGGTAGTTACAGTCTTGTCTTATCACTGAAACTCCCATACGGACTCGGGAGAGGCAAAGGTAGAGAGCCATGCTTCCTCCAAAGTACAACCCTGCAAAGCCGCACTGCTTCTTGACACACTACTCGTTAACCCTGAAGCCAGCCGCACCAATGTATTGGAGTCAGCTTGCAGGCGCCTGGCCCGCCACATGGAGTCGCTAGAGTGCAATGGGACAAGGACATCCTGGCCGGCCAAACCCTCCTCTAACCCAGACGTTTCTGAGCCAATTGTGCGCCGCCTCATGGGTCTCCCAATCACAGCAAACTGTGACACAGCCTGGGATCAAACCCAGGTCTCTAGTGACGCCTCAAGCACCACTATGCAGTGCCTTACACCACTGTGCCATTCGGGAGGCCCCCCATGGTGTCATTTTTGACATCTTGATTCAACCTTCTTTTACTTCAGAATTCCCAGTTGTCTTGAAAGCACCATCAATCCAGAGAATGTCAGCCTATAGCCTGTCTTATCCGCTCGTCGTTCCCTTATGCCATAGTTTGTACATCTCAATTGTCAGTATAAAACACATTTGTTTAAGCAAGTCAGCCATATCAGCTATGTTTTTTTAAAGGCAGTACATGAGGCTGAATGAACTGTTTCGCTGCCAGACAAGGCACTGTTGACAGCCAGGTACAGCAGTGGTAAGGATTCACTCCATGGTGCTGGAAAGAAAAAGCTGTGCCAACAGCAGAGCTATCCAGGCCCGAACAGTTTGTGGGCACCATTTGTCACTGTTATAGTGCAACTAATGTACTGTTTAGTGTTGTGTTGTGGCATGCATTTAAAAAAGCGGGGGAGTTTGCCCCACCAACATTTGCATGCTAAAATCGCCACAGTGTCTATCCAGATAATGAAAAGGCACCCGCAAAATACAATTCAAGGAACTAATAGTTACACGTCATTTGCGACGTACATGATCATGAGAAAAGTCATTGTAGCCAATCATTTCACTTCCTCTGTGAGAACCATGAGCATGGGATGACTTTGCTTTGCTGTTCCACAGCCGAAGCCTGCCAGCAGCCGACCAAAGTTTGCACCGTGTCCATTACAATGTAGAAAAACGCAATAGTTATCCAGATTACTGGAGCTTCATTTTATTCTATTTTTATGGCAGATTCACTGCCTCAATTTATGGAAGATCCCAAAACTTTGGCATTAACAAGCATTGATATAGGGGAAACTATCTATTGTTATGACAAATCCAGCTTCAAAACCAGCCATAGGGGCAGATGGCTAAACATTTGAACAGGGTGTAGTAAAAGAAAAACAGCAACAACAGATAACATTAGCTAGCTAGATAAGATTGTGTCACGTCCTGACCATAGAGAGCCTTTATTTTCTATGGTGGAGTAGGTCAGGGCGTGACTGGAGGGTTAGTCTAGTTTATATTTTCTATATGGGGTTCTAGGTTGTTTTTTCCAATGTTAGGGTTTTGGTATGATTCCCATTTAGAGGCACCCGTATATCGTTGTCTCTAATTGGGGTCACACTTAAGTAGCATTTTTTCCACCTGTGGGTTATGGGATATTGTTTATGTTTTGAAGTAGTATTTTAGTCACGGTGCGCTGTTTGTTAGTTTATTGTTTAGTCTTTGCTAAAGTTTCACTTCTTTAATAAATTATGTGGAACTCAACGTACGCTGCGCCTTGGTCCGACATTCATTATAACGATCTTTACAGATTGGCATACTAGCTATACTGAGTTGGAACCTAAAAGTGCATCCCGAGGACAGGAAATGACGTTTCACATCCCTAACAGTTAATTATATTTGGTTTTCAGATTTAACAACATTTCTTAAACCTTAGTTAAACCTTTAATTCCCCCTTCCAGTGGCATCAAGATAATCTTAATTTTTGGCACCAAAACTATTCTAATCACAACTATAATATTTAGCCCAATCTTGATTGAAGGCCACGGCAAAGGTTTTCCTGTTTGTTAAAAGTTGCCCTTCACCTGCAGTTATGGACTGCCCTCTTAAATTAAAACCATGCTTTCAATGGGGTTCAAGTCTAGAGACTGAGATGACCATTGCAAAATGTTGATTTTGAAAAACAGAAGCATATGCAGAAAAGTATGTCATACCTATGGTGAAATACGGTGGTGGATCTTTGATGTTATGGAGCTATTTTGTTTCCACTGGTCCTGGGGCCCTGGTTAATGTCAACAGCCTTGTTTTGTCAAGAGGTGTGGAAGGGCGGGGAAGGTATCTGCAGTCAGAGAATAAGACCAGGATGCAAATAATATCCACTACCGGTCCAAAAGACATCAGCTAGACAACCGACATCTTCCTACTCTTGAGGTAAGTTTGCTTTCACTGTGGCTCACCTCAGATGTACATAGGTGGATAAGTGTTCGTAAGTCACAGAAGACTCAAAATTTGAATTAACCTGGTGTGCTCTGTGCTCTCGTAGAGAAAGGCCTGTTGTGCTTAAGGGATGAAGATCCAGATTGTGATACTGCTGTTTGCTCTAGTGAGCATTCCTTTAGCAGCAAGCCTCAACGAAGCTATCCTTATTAACGAAGGTATGTCTAGTTTGTGTGTGTGTGAGAGACAGGTGAGTGTAGAGTGTCTCTGTCAGTCTCTGGGATGACAAAACAAATGTTGGTCAAGAGGTGAAAAAAGTTATAATTAGAACCTGTAGAGTACTTAAAGCATATATATGTGCAATTAAGCTCAAATTGTTATCTGTAGCTAACGTGTTAGGACAACTATAATAGCCATGGAAAATATCTTTAAGCTGCTTGTTGGTGTACTGTGACAGGTGAGATACCTTCCTAACATAGTCATTGTTCTGCTATTATTGTCATAGCAGCTAATCAAACCCTTATTCCAATTGGCACTCCTATATTCAATGTTGAGTGTTCTGGCGCAAAATGCTGCTTAGCATTATCCAGTTGAGTGTTACACATTGCAGGTGGATGAGATCAGAGACCAAAGGGCCTAGATTCAATCCGTAGCACCAAAGATCCACGCTATTGTGCGATTTAAATTCAAAGGCAATGTTCCCACTGCATTCACCCTAAACGGTAAAACACTGCATATGTCGGTTTAATAGAAAATGATCCAGCTATAAGGCAGATCTTCCACACTACAGATTGAATCTAACCCCTTATACCCGCAATGCTAAAAAAATGTATTCCATTCAACTGAGACATTTACTTTGTTCATATTCTTATATTTTATATTTAGCTTCTTATTATTGTTGCATTGTCGAGAAGGAATCTGCAAGTAAGCATTTAGTTGGACAATGTGTTTCCCGTACATATGACTAATTCAATGCAGGACAACTGAAATCAGTCTTACCTCATTTCTACCAGCATCTCACATGTGCAATTAGAGGTGAAAAAAACTCTAGATCAACTTTACTCCACACACAGAAACACATAAAGCTCTCCCTCGCCCTCCATTTTTGCAAATCTGACCATAACTTTATCTTCCGGATTCTTGCTTACAAGCAAAAACTAAAGCAGGAAGAACCCGTGCAGAGCTCAATATGGAAATGGTCCAATGAAGCGGATGCTAAGCTACAGGACTGTTTTGCTAGCACAAACTGGAATATGTTCCAGGATTCATCCGATTGCATTGAGGAGTGTAAGTTCTTAGACGACGTCATCCCCACAGTGACCACACGTAATTATCACAACCAGGAGCCATGGATTACAGACAACATCCGCACTGAGCTAAAGGCTGCACTGAGGCTGCAACATCCGCACTAAAGGCTGCAACATCCGCACTGAGCTAAAGATTCCGCTTTCAAGGAGCGGTTCACTAATTCGGACGCTTATAAGACATTCCGCTACGCACTCTGTTGAAACATCAAACAGGCAAAGCATCAATAAAGGACTAAGATCGAATCCTACGAATCTGACACTTGTCAGATGTGGCAGGGCTTTCAAACTATCATGCATTACAAAGGGAAAACCAGCCACAAACTGCCCAGTGATGCAAGCCTACCAGATAAGCAAAATTCCTTCTATGCTCACTTCGAGGCAAACAATACTGAATCATGCATAAGAGCACCAGCTGTGTGATCACACTCTGTAAGACCTTTAAACAGTTTAACATTCACAAAGCCGCATGGCCAAACGGATTACCAGGACATGTACTCAGAGCATGCGCTGACCAGCTAGTGTGTGTCTTCACTGACATTTTCAACCTCTCCCCGACCCAGTCTGTAATACCTACAATACCTCTCTTTCATATCGTCTGAGATCCCCAAGGACTGGAAAGCTGCCGCAGTCATCCCCTTCTTCAAAGGGGGTGACACCCTGGACCCAAACTGTTACAGACCTATATCCATCCTGCCCTGCCTATCTAAGGTCTTCGAAAGCCAAGTCAACAAACAGGTGACTGACCATCTCGAATCCCACCGTACCTTCTCCGCTATGCAATCCGGTTTCCGAGCCGATCACGGGTGCACCTCAGCCACACTCAAGGTACTAAACGACATCATAACCGCCATCGATAAAAGACAGTACTGTGCAGCCGTCTTCATCGACCTTGCCAAGGCTTTCGACTCTGTCAATCACCATATTCTTATCGGCAGACTCAGTAGCCTCGGTTTTTCGGATGACTGCCTTGCCTGGTTCACCAATTACTTTGCAGACAGAGTTCAGTGTGTCAAATCGGAGGGCATGTTGTCCGGTCCTCTGGCAGTCTCTATGGGGGTGCCACAGGGTTCAATTCTCGGGCCGACCCTTTTCTCTGTATATATCAATGATGTTGCTCTTGCTGCGGGCGATTCCCTGATCCACCTCTACGCAGACGACACCATTGTATACACTTTCGGCCCGTCATTGGACACTGTGCTATCTAACCTCCAATCGAGCTTCAATGCCATACAACACTCCTTCCGTGGCCTCCAACTGCTCTTAAACGCTAGTAAAACCAAATGCATGCTTTTCAACCGATCGCTGCCTGCACCCGCATGCCCGACTAGCATCACCACACTGGATGGCTCCGACCTTGAATATGTGGACACCTATAAGTACCTAGGTGTCTGGCTAGACTGCAAACTCTCCTTCCAGACCCATATCAAACATCTCCAATCGAAAATCAAATCAAGAATCAGCTTTCTATTCCGCAACAAAGCCTCCTTCACTCACGCTGCCAAGCTTACCCTAGTAAAACTGACTATCCTACCGATCCTCGACGTCATCTACAAAATTGCTTCCAACACTCTACTCAGCAAACTGGATGCAGTTTATCACAGTGCCATCCGTTTTGTCACTAAAGCACCTTATACTACCCACCACTGCGACTTGTATGCTCTAGTCGGCTGGCCCTCGCTACATATTCGTCGCCAGACTCACTGGCTTCAGGTCATCTACAAGGCCATGCTAGGCAAAGCTCCGCCTTATCTCAGCTCACTGGTCACGATGGCAACACCCATCCGTAGCACGCGCTCCAGCAGATGTATCTCATTGATCATCCCTAAAGCCAACACCTCATTCGGCCGCCTTTCGTTCCAGTACTCTGCTGCCTGTGACTGGAACGAATTGCAAAAATCGCTGAAGTTGGAGACTTTTATCTCCCTCACCAACTTCAAACATCAGCTAGCTGAGCAGCTAACCGATCGCTGCAGCTGTACATAATCTATTGGTAAATAGCACACCCATTTTCACCTACCTCATCCCCACAGTTTTTAATTATTTACTTTTCTGCTCTTTTGCACACCAATATCTCTACCTGTACATGATCATTTATCACTCCAGTGTTAATCTGCAATATTGTAATTATTCGCCTACCTCCTCATGCCTTTTGCACACATTGTATATAGACTCCCCTTTTTTTCTCTGTGTTATTGACTTGTTAATTGTTTACTCCATGTGTAACTCTGTGTTGTCTGTTCACACTGCTATGCTTTATCTTGGCCAGGTCGCAGTTGCAAATGAGAACCTGTTCTCAACTAGCCTACCTGGTTAAATAAAGGTGAAAAAAAAAAGTTTCAAGTAGACCACCATAGTCTGTGTGCCCAAGAACGACAAGGTAACCTGCCTAGATGACTAATGCCCCGTAGCACTCACAGCTGTAGCCATGAAATGCTTTGAAAGGCTTGTCATGGCTCACATCAACACCATCATCCTAGACACCCTGGACCCACTCCAATTCGCATACCGCCCCAACAGATCCACAGATGACGCACTCTCTATTGCACTCCACACTGCCCTTTCCCAGCTGGACAAAAGGAACAGTATTTATTCTGAGAGGGTTTCATCAGGGAAGTATTTGTACTCCAATGTTGTAAAGAGGAAGGAGTGTCATTTTCAGGGTACAATGGTATACTTAGTTAGTAGTAGGCCTACATGTTATTCAAACTCTACCCCAAGAACTTTATACAATAACTGGACCCCACAGACTGATCCATCTGAAATCTGTCTGAGCATCAAGGACCATTTTGTTTGTTTTGGGAGATCAAAAGGTTGCTAAACATGTGCTACAGCTGAGCTGATCATGTGTTACTGGACCCTGGTGTATTGTGAATGTACATGCTGAAAGCACTAGCATGTGCTATTGTAATTAAAACAAAATGTATATTAGGCTACATTGTATTGCTTTACAACTTTTGTCTTCTTTACCAGAGCAGTACACATGATGGCTACAGGTTAAAAGCTAAATCATTATGGTCAACTGATCAATGTACAGACAGATACAGTTGGGGTCAAATATATTGGCACCCTCGTACGATTTACTATTTATTTTTTAAATACATTCAAATAAAAAACACTTTTGTGTTATTGTTTGATTTACAACTGCACATAAACTCCCAAAATGTAATAATAAAGACTGAAATTGCGATTTGTCACTAAATTATTCCAAATTCAAATTAATATGGTTGGAGGCAAGTTATTCTCGTTCACTGTGTAATTTACTACGCTTTCATATCCAACACCAACTACTGGAACTCAACGACAAAAATGTATGGTGTGTTTATGCCTGCAAGTTGCTACAGTATGTCTGATATTTGTCTCAAATATTTTTCTCTGCTGCCTTCTTGGTTGAACCAGGTCTCGCTTGAAAAATCAATTCTCTCTCAATGTGACGAACCTGGATAAGTAAAGGTTAAATCAATCGAATCAGTGTTAACAGAACAATAGAAGCCAGGGGATTCAAACATAGCAAATGTATTGCTCAAAAAAGTATACACGTGAAAGAACAAATTGTACAAGTGGATTAAACAAATGTTTTTGCTGCATTGTAACAAATCCATGACCCACTTATCAGGAAATCTTTAAGATCCAATATGTATACTGACCTAAAAAGGTGTTGGTTTTTCATTAAAATGCATTATTAAATCAGGGTGGAATGATATTGATCTGCACAATCATAAATAGTTCAGATATCTGCAAGTGATTCAAAGTAGGCCTATTTTATCCAAGAAAGGTTGAATAAATGCCAGGTGTGCAGTATTGGAACGAAACCATAATGTTTACAGAAAGGTAAACATTTGACATTTTTGCAACAGTTGACATTCAAAAAAGTTGAAAAATGTTATTTGTGGTTTTTGTTTGAAGGTGAATATTCCTCTAGTAGTAGTGAGAGACCGTTATGGTGAGATATCATATGCATTCTTCGGTCTTTGCCTCCTGATTTAATGGGCTTGACCAATAAGCAAAAACATGTCTCCAAACCTCGGCAGCATTTCAATCGGCACCCTATTCCCTACATGTAGTGCACTTTGCATACTTTGCTGGTGCTACTGCCTGGCCACCATCTCCTTCACCCACAGCCCTTCCTTCTCCCTCCCCCTGGGCCGTCCCAGTGCAGCCTGCCTCCTGTGGGGTCCAGTCCCAGCGCCACACATGAAGCATGTGGTCATAGAAGGAACAGCTGGCCATCAGGCAGGACACTGCAGGGCTGTCCACGGCAGGGTTAGGACAGGCAGGTGGGCCTGCCACAGAGCTAGCAGATGACGGGGATAAACTCTCAGGTATGTAACGTCCTGTGTCATCCTCCAAGGAGGTGTCGAAGCTGGCAGTGGGAGATTCATACTGAATCCTTAGGTGTCCTCCTGTACGGCTCTCTGTTTGGGACTGTCTTGACTCTGTGGTCTCCAGAGAGGAGCAAGGGGGAGGCTCCTCCAGGGAAAGCTGGGACCAGTCAGCCCCATAGGCCAGGGAATTGTGAAGGATATAGGAGGCTACGACAGAACACGCTCCTCCGCTGTCCTCTAGAGGAAGAAGTAAATATTACAGGTTTCACAAAATGACAAGACATAACTTGGGTCTTATTCATACCAACACAAGGTAGAACAACTTTTGCAATAAAAATATAAAACAAGTGTTTCTTATTGGACAACATCAGGTAGGCTCTTCCCTGCTTCAGTTGTTTCCTTGTGAATACAACCCAGCTCTTCAACCAGACAGACATGGTAGTTGTGGCAAAGTGGTGAGTTTTCATGTGAGCAGCATCACGTCCCAGACAGTCAGACTCACCCAGGGCTTGCTGGCAGTGAAGGATGTGGAAGTCGTTGTGCATGCAGGCAGCCAGCAGCAAGTGCTCATGGGTAGGATGCCACTTCAGTCTCCACACTCCGCCACCCAGAGCACTCTCACTGAGAGGCTGACGCATGTTCCTCTCGTCCCACAGGAGCACCTGCTCGTCATAGCTACAGGAGAGAGTTCACATGATTCACTGCATCTCAAATGGAACACTATTCCCTATATAGTGCACTACTTTTGTCCAGAGTCCAGATCATTCCCTATAGAGTGCACTACGTTTGAACAGGAGCCCTATGGGCTCTGGTCAAAAGTAGTGCACTACATGCACCATAGGGTTCGTATGGGCCTCAGGGTTCGACACCAATCTATTCTTCACACATCTGGTAAGTAACATCAATTAGTATGTTGATAGAAAAAAAACAGATTACTCAGCTTCTCTCCCAGGACCACATAGTGAATATAAAGGGGAGCTTGATGAATACAAGGCTTATAGTATATTATAATATCAGCCTGGCCTTTTGAAAATAAAACACCTGACTGAAATAGTCCAAATCAATGTTCACTTACCTGCCTGTGGCTAGAATGCGCTCCCGGTGTGGGCTACTGTGTACACTGCATACACCCATCGAGTGCCTTCAAGAAAGGAAAAACAGTATTGGTTACATGTTCATTTAAGACATGTTTCTGAGGCACCCACTGATTTGGCCATGGGAATGGCGAATGCATTTTGACTGCGTATTATGTCAACATGCTCACCTCTTGCTGGTGAACGTGGGGGAAGAGGGACCCATCCTGAGATCCCATCCCTTAAGTTTGCAGTCATCCCCGCCTGCCAGGTGCATTCAGACAACACACACACACACACACAGGTTTGGTCATGTTTCAATTATTCTGCAAGCACGCAGACAAACATGAGGTCACCAACTGAACTTGCTGCTATGGAAGATCAAAACATAGAACGCATGTCACAAGACTTTTTAAAGAACATGAGGATCCCGTCTGCTCAAAAAGCATGACAACCCTGACCATCTTATTAAGGCAACGTGTAAACATCATCATCACACAAGGAGGGGCAAACATTAACACAGAACTTGACAGGAGGGTATTGAGAACTAAGCAGCCTGTATTAGCTGGATGTGTTTTCGAGAGGGAGTGTTACCGGAGTAGACAAGCTGAGTATCCCAGTATGAGAATGCTGAGATCCAGGCTTCAAAGTCGTGGGCCTTCCACTGTGATACAGCAGTGAGACTGTTCTCCCCCAGGGACAAGACGTTGACACAGCCTGCAGAGTCACTGGACACCACACGCACGTCACTACTGCAGAGGAGAAGAGGAGAGGATACGCCATGGATGGGTCTCAAATGACACCCTATTCCCTATATTGTGCACTACTTTTAAACAGGGCCCACGGGGATGAAAACCCTAGGTAATCACATAACTTAGTACTATATCCTAAACAATTCTATTGCGCTGCTCTTTCTCTGGCAATATTAAAATGACTTAAATGGAATATTAGGAATATGTATTCCTAAAATTATATTACTCCTGTCTGAACAGACAAAACCATTCAAAATACTACATTAGAGAGCATCATTTAGCCACAGAGGATCAATAGCTTCAAAAAAAAAAGTTGCTGTGGATCAAGATTAATCATAAGCACTTAAAGTCGGGAAGGCCAGAATTTGGGCAGCATGCACGCCAAATATAGAACAGCTTGTTACATTGTGGCCGTAGACATATAATCCATAGAAGGGTTTTGAAAACCTCTAAGCCTGGCAATTTGACTGTTAAACTCATGGGTACACTAGCTATTGCTGCCAGTCCTGACTTGAATGGATTATACTACTATGGCTGGTTGCGGCTGTCAGTTGGCCTTTCGCAAATTTCAAGATATAATTGCGAGAAAACCTTTCAAGCTTGGAAAGCAAATGCCTACTGCTGAAAATAGAAGACTAATCTGTCTGTAGAAGCCAACAAAAAACATGTTGCAACAACTTTTTGAGCGAACAACACTTTTTCTAAGTAGCTTATCTTGAAATAAGCTTTTGGCATGAGTGCATCGGCCATCACCGGTAAGTAGCCTAGGCTTCATCTTCATCATTCAGTGCCACTGGAAAGTTATTTAGTAGCCTACTGCAACCTAGAATATACACTGAGTGTAAAAAAGATTGAGTTGCACCCCCTCTGTCCTCAGAACAGCCTCAATTAGTCGGGACACTCTACAAGGTGTCAAAAGCGTTCCACATGGGTGGTGGTCCATGTTTTCCCACAGTTGTGTCAAGTTGGCCGAATGTCCTTTGGGTGGTGGACCATTCTTGATATACACAGGAAACTGTTGAGTGTGATAAACCCAGCAGCTTTGCAGTTCTTGACACTCAAACCGGTGTGCTTGGCACCTACTACCATACCCCATTCAAAGGCACTTCAATCTTTTGACTTGCACATTCACCCTCTGAATGACACACATACACAATCCATGTCTCAATTGTCTCAAGGCTTAAAAATAAAATAAAGGGGGATTAGCATTGATGCAAACAATTAAATTGATAGAACCTACAATCTGCGATATTAAAGTTGATCTACCCCCACAAAATAAAAATAAAATACAAATAATGTATTTTTGTTCTGTTTTTTTTACCACTTTTTCTCCCCAATTTCATAGTATCCAATTGGTAGTTACAGTCTTGTCTCATCGCTGCAACTCCCGTACGAAGAGGCAAAGGTTCGAGAGCTGTGCGTCCCCCCGAAACACAACCCAACCAAGCCGCACTTCTTCTTGACACAATACCTGCATAACCCGGAAGCCAGCCACACCAATATGTCAGAGGAAACAATGTACACCTGGCGAACTTGTCAGCGTGCAATTGCCCGGCCCACCACAGGAGTCGCTAGAGCGCGATGGGACAAGGACATCCCTGCCGGCCAGACCGTCCCCGAACCCGGACGATACTGGGCCAAATGGGTCTCCCGGTCACAGCAATGCTCAAACCAGGATCTCTAGTGGCACAGCTAGCACTGCAGTGCCTTAGACGACTGCGCCACTCGGGAGGCATAAATTATGTATTTTAACATGTAAATGACGTAGAATTGCATGAAATGCATTTATAAAAAGGCCCACTTATTTCAAGGCCCTGCTAAAGAAAATCCCCCCCCCCAAAAAAGCCTCTGTTCAACTGTATGCCACTACGGAAATGTGACTATAGATGTATGCAATGCTTTAGAATTGAATCTTTATGTAACTAGGCAAGTCAGTTAAGAACAAATTCTTATTTTCAATTATGTACTACACCGGCCAAACCTGGACGACGCTGGGCCAATTGTGCGCCGCACTATGGGACTCCCAATCACGGCCGGTTGTGATACAGCCTGGATTTGAATCAGGGTGTCTGTAGTGACGCCTCTAGCACTGAGATGCAGTGCCTTAGACAGCTGCACCACTCGGGAGCCCAAATAATGAACTTGAAACAGACAAACACACTTAATACGGATATGCTTACATTCTGAAATTTGACTGACTATTAGAACATTAGTTGTCCAATCGGTGGTCTTTAGTAACCTCCCATGCAGTGTTCAGTATATCCCAAATGAAGCCATTATCCTCACCTGTTACCTCTTCCAGTGGACCAGTCTAATGACAGAGCCAACTTATCAGGTCCCAGTCCCAAACTGGTCACAGTCTGCAGAGCACACCGCCCTTCCTACTGGAGACACGTATCCATAAGAGCAGTGCCCAAAGCTAGGGTTGCACAATTCCCTAGTTTTTCTGAAATCCTGTTTAGAGGATTACGGATGTTGTGCTTATTCCATCCTGATTCCAGTAAATAATGCAAATCAGGATATCTGGACATCCAGGGAATTAGGGGAAGCTACTAGAATTTTGCAACCCTAACCCAAACACTCTAACATAACGGACATGGATATTCGACAGTGAATGAATCTGTATCTCACCTGACTCTCTAGGAGTCTGTGCAGCTGTATCTCCCCACTGGCTGTAGCCATGCCCAACAGAGGCTTCTCTGACACTGGCACATGACACCTGAGAATAGAGGTATAGCAACAAAGTAATCATCAAGGCCAGGTGGAGGATCTCCATTGAAATAGTTTTGTTCCGTACCAGGTCTAATGTGTCAAGGAAACCAGCCCAAACTGAAAAGAAGCTTGTAGCTGTTTGCATCATCTTACCATTTTATATCTAATATAGCTGGTGTGTCAATCCGCTGCAGCTCAATGAGGGGCGGACACATAGGTCCTTGTTGACGAAACTTGAACAGGTATAGTCGGCCAATCCGAGTAGCCGCGTCCTCTGGTCCCTGACGATTGGACAATGAGAGAACTGTTACACCACCTTATACACACACACCAGAGTCCCAACGTGTATGAGAAGTAACAACTTTCTGATATACAGTCAGTGACATACATCATGGTGTATAAAGTATGTGGACACCTGCTCGTCGAACATCTTATTCCAAAAATCATGGGCATTAATATGGAGTTGGGCCCCCCTTTGCTGCTATAACATCCTGCACGCTTCTGGGAAGGCTTTCCACTAGATGTTGGAACATTACTGCGAGGACTTGCTTCCATTCAGCCACAAGAGCATTAGTGAGGTCGGACACTGATGGCTTAGATTGGCTTAGATCGGGTTGCTTGTATCTGGTTTGAAAATTATTTAAAAGACAGAACACAGTGTGTACTTACTGATGGCGTTAACTCAGGATTTCTACTCGTAACAAAAGGTGTCCCACAAGGTTTGATTCTTGGTTCAGTTCTTTTCACAATTTATATTAACAGCATTGGTCTATTTGTACAAAACTGTAACTGTCATCTGTAAGTAGATGACACTGTTGTATACGCTACTGCCCCTACCGCACCTCAGGCTCTGTTGACTCTTCAATCTGCTTTTACTACCTTGCAGAAAGCCTTGGTTGACCTGAAGTTGGTACTAAATGCTGGTAAAATCAAGTATATTTTCCAAATCATGTAATGATGTAACTGATGATTTTTGCATAAGTACGTTAGATGGTGCCCCCATTGATCGTGTCCCCGCCTAAAAATATCTGGGCATCTGGATTGACGAAAAGCATGCTGACGAGTTAGTCAAGAAATTAAGAATTAAGTTGGGTTTCTTCTATAGGAATAGGGCTTGCCTTTCATTAAAAAATAGTAGAAAACAGACAATTAAGTCTACATTTATTCCTGTTGAAGTGTATGGCGATATTATATACATGAATGCAGATGCCAGTGTTTTGAAGCCCTTGGACACAATTTATTACAGCACACTTAGTTTTATAACATCTGACAGTTGACACTCACCACTGCATCTTTTAACAAAGTTGGTTGGACCTCGCTAAAAACACGTCATTCTGTTTTCGTTTATAAAGCCTTGCTCAAACTACCAATTTACTTAACATCATTGTTGAAATATAGAAACTTGGATTACAACACTAGATCACAGGGTTGGTTAATGACGGAGACTTCCCTTTCCTTTTCCTACTAGGCCCCTATCATGTTGAATAATCTCCAAGTAATGCTTCATTTGGATGTTGTTGTCGTCACTGGGTCAGTTTAGGAGAAAGGGATCCTTATATTGATAAATGTGTTTTGTTTATTGTGTATATAATATTTGCTATTTATTTAATTGTGTGTTTTAAGTTGTGTATAATTTTATTTTCCTGTATTGTTACCAGGGTACATTTGCAAATGAGTGGGGAGAACAAGTATTTGATAACCTTCCAAATCGGCAGTGTTTCCCACTTACAAAGCATGCAGAGGTTTGTCATTTTTATCATAGGTACACTTCAACTGTGAGAGACGGAATCTAAAACAAAAATCCAGAAAATCACAAATAATTGGCAGGCGAAATCCCGAGGACAAACCATCCAGGATTTTATTTTTTATTTTTTAGGTGACCGTTTTCAATTGCTTTTCTACGGGAATCTAGATTTCTGTAGGCATCTGGTTGCAGTTCCTAGGGCTTCTTTAGAAGTTGGTTGATGTTTTTCTTTTGAGTAATGATGAAGTATGGCTGTTCAGACTGAGTGTCGAGTCTAGTGTACTGTTGTGTTTGGGGCGCACGACCTGGCGATCACTCCACTTTGCTTTTATCCGCTATTGAACATAGTTTATTCCGTCTTAAATTTTATTGATTATTTACATTTTAAATTACCTAAAGTTGGATTAGGAAAGTTGTTTGAAATGTTTGGACCAAGATTACAGGTAATTTATTAGATCATGTGTAGTCATTTTGGGCCAGTTGTGTTAAGGTGTAATTTCGTGTATTGCACTTGTGATTGTATGAAAGTTAAATATTTCTAATCATTTATTTTGAATTTCGTGCTCTGCAATTTCACCGGATGTTGTCGAAATGTTCCGCTAGCGGAACCCCTAGCCGTAAGAGGTTTTAATAAATGTTGGGCGATTAGGCCTGGCTCGCAGTCGGCATTCCAATTCATCCCAAAGGTGTTTGATTAAGTTGAGGTCAGGGCTCTGTGCAGGCCAGTCAAGTTCTTCCACACCGATCTCGACAAACCATTTCTGTATGGACCTCACTTTGTGTGTAATGCTGAAACAGGAAAGGGCCTTCCCCAAGCTACTAGTACAAAATTCCAAGCACAGAACAGACTAGAATGTAATTGTATGCTGTAGCGTTAAGATTTCCCTTTACTGGATCTAAGGGGCCTAGCCAAACTTTACAGTTGGCACTATGCATTCGGGCAGGTAGTGTTCTACTGGAATCCTTCAAACCCACATTTGTCTGTCGGACTGCCAGATGGTGAAGCATGATTCATCACTCAAGAGAACGCGTTCCCACTGCTCCAGAGTCCAATGGTGTCAAGCTTTGCACCACTACAGCCGACGCTTGGCATTGCGCATGGTGATCTTATGCTTGTGTGTGAGGCTGCTCGGCTTCCCGACGAACAGTTATTGTGCTGACGTTGCTTTCAAAGGCAGTTTGGAACTCTGGAAGAGAGTGTTGCAACCAAGGATTTTGAAGTGCTACATGCTTCAGCGGTCCGTTCTGTGAGATTGTGTGACCAACCATTTCGGGGCTGAGCAGTTGTTGCTCCTAGATGTTTCCACGTCACAATAACAGCACTTACAGTTGACCGAGGCACCTTTAGCCGGCCAAAAATGTGACAAACTGACCTGTTGGAATGGTGGCATCCTATGACGCTGCCACATTGAAAGTCACGGAGCTCTTCAGTAAGGCCATTCTACTGACTTTGACTATGGAGATTGCATGGCTTTGTGCTCGATTTTATACACCTGTCAGTAATGGGTGTGGCTGAAATAGCTGAATCCACTCCTTTCACGAATAATCCACATACACTATATATACAAAAGTATCTTGGCTTTGATTGTCTGTTTGTCTAACGATAGTGTCTACAATCTTACCGCATCTGGCCCTTTCTGCAGTTGATATGTTCCACATGCCAGTATGTTGTGCCACTCTGGGATGGGGCACCACTCCACTGTGTCGGCACTCAGCTCTGTGTCGAACACCTGAAGACTGCGGGTCCTTGACTTCCAAGCCATCGCAATATGTTCTGCATATTACTGGACCAAAGCACCAGTCAAATATGCAAATATGGACAGTGTCAACAATTATTATGCCAAGACAACACAGCCCACCATCAACAACATTAACACGGGTAACATAGGATTGGATCAAATATTAGTTAACTAGCTAACTAACTATTTATCTGCTGGTTGAGATACATGCAACATAAACAAACTAGCCTCCAGCTAGCGCACATATTTAGCAAAACCAGCACTAACGTTACTGTTAGCAGGCTATAATTTACCTCCCTACTTCGCTAGCAACAGGCGCCTAGACGAACATTTAGCTAGCTACACAGTTCCAACTATAGTATTTCGATTGAATTACAACGCACATAATATCCCAATAAGCTATATTTGTTTGCATATCAACATATATTCTGATAAATAAATTAGAAACATACATGTGAAGCAGCTATTCGGCTGGCAAACACTTCCTGAATGACGCTGCCACGTCACCGACTGGGGGCTACATTCAGCATCGAAACGTTGCACAATGTTACATAGACGTGGGGTATCACTAGCCACCCACTGGCAACCACACACAGTGGATGTTCCCTGACCATCAGCTCATGCCCACACCAACACAAAACATGGATGGAAATCTACCGTTGACCCAATCATCGTATTGCACCGTGGTAGATACAAAAGACCAATCTAAACTAATATGCTACACGCATACAACATCTGGGATATTCAATGTTGGGTGAGTGTTGATAGCTATCTAGCCATTTCCGTATGGATAGAAACCATGCGTTATAACAACGTAAACTGACCAGAAAACTGACCTAGCGAGCTACAGTAGTTGTGGACATATGTAGGTAGGTATTTATTATACATTTAGCTATTACACAGTTTTGCTCAAATAGAGAGGTGATCTCATCGACTCTGGTGAATCACAGTAAGCTCGTGCTGCAGTGTTCAGGTTAGTGCTAACAACAATAACAACAACAAAGCTGCCGCCAGTGGTATCATATAGATATTGCTATAATATTCACCGGTAAAATAAAGATTGGTGTAGTAACACATGCAGCTAACATCATACTTGTTTTCTCTTTCAGCTTGACAAATGCCTTTGATGTGTGGAGCACAGATTTCACTGAGGAGACATTGAACCAGTTTGTATGTATCCTGTAAAAATATGTAGGTTCTTAATGCATTATTTTGGCATTTCTCCTCTGTATAAGGTAACAAAATGACATGCACATTTATTTTCAGAGACAGAAGTTTGCCTTAAAGTCAACAGAGGATTATATCCTGAAAATCAGGTATGTTTATCCCATTTCCCAGTATATTTTAATCCAAGGGCCTCATGCACTCCTTGAGATCCTTACAAGATCCTTTACACTTTCCATGCTTTTACAATACTTGCATATTCCTCCCCTCTCCTCTCCTATGTTCTTCCAGGTCTGCGTGTGGGAGTGGGAGTGTGTCGGTATCGGTGGAGGACACCGATGCAGTGCTCTATGTAGCGGCCAGTCCAGGAGACCTGAGTGTGACTCTGTCCAGACTAAAAGAACAAGAGGCTAAAGAGGTCCTGAGAGAGCTGCTGTTTAGAATGGCAGACAGCCTGACCCATTTAAACAATACTGGTGAGGTTAGGGACAAAGCTCTTATACAGCGTACAAAGTTCTCCTCACATACTGTACTCTTTCCTATCTAGGGAAGGCCTTGCTAACTGCTGTTACAGAATGCATGTGTACTCTTACCGCATTATCTTTATGTTCTCTGTTGTTACTATGCTCTCTCCAGCAGGCCCTGCCTCATTCAGTCCTGGGAAGAGTCCACACAAACGGAATACAGGTGCTGTGTGACAAGTTCTCTTCATCTTCTTTTTTTTCTGTAGACATGTATTTTTAGTTGCCTTGGTAAATTACAATAGAACATAGCTCATCCTCTAACGTACGAGGACGAGCTATCCTCATAGCTCATCCTCATAGAGGTGTATTAGGAACGATGATGTGTAGTAAATGCTACTCTTGCTCTTTCAGACTTTGAGCCAAGGAGACACCAGCAGAGTGGCCAAACTATGGCAGTCAAGAAGCGTCTCCCAGGAGATTCTCTCATCAACCCAGGAACTAAGAGGTTCATCACCTATACATCACCTTCTCACTGAGATCAGGACAGTGACTGTGTCCCAAATGGCTCCCTATTTCATATACAGTGTACATTTTTTTTTACCAGGGCCCATATGTCTCAGCTTAAGTTGTGCACTATAAATGGATATGCCTTTGATCCAAAATAGTCCACTAGTTTAAAAGGCTGGCCCCTGGTCAAAAGTAGTGCACTATAACTGGAAGAGAGTGGCATTTGGGACGTAGCGAACAGACGGTCTTTACATACTGTATTTACATGCATCTGCATGCAAATAATGTAAAGAGACAGGTTCACTATTATTTATGTTTTTCTGACCTTTTTCAGAAAGCGTCAAGCAACCGGGGTGGCATTTGATGAAGAAGACGATCAATGATAATTTGCTAAGAGGAATGACCACAGTTGCTTTCCATCCTTGCTGTCACATTTCTCCAGCATACAAACAATATAGTGCATGAATGTTCTTTTAATCCACTAACACTAAGCCATACAGCTTCAACAAAATATCCCAAATGGCACTCATTCCCTATTTGGTGCACTACTTTTGACCAGATCCCTATGGGTAATGATTAAAAGTAGTGCACTATATAGGGTGCCTGATTAAAAGTAGTGCACTATATAAGGTGCAATTTTAGACGCACTCATTATCATTACCTCAATCACTGTGGGAAGAATTGAAACATGTCTTCCCCAAAACTATTCTCCCCAATTTTCGTTGTATTCAATTGGTAGTTACAGTCTTGTCTCATCGCTGCAACTCCCGTACGGACTCGGGAGAGGCGAAGGTCGTGAGCCGTGCGTCGTCCGAAACACAACCAAACCAAGCCGCACTGCTTCTTGACACAGTGCCCGCATAACCCGGAAGCCAGCCGCACCAATGTGTCGGAGGAAACACTGTACACCTGACGACTGTCAGTGTGCATTGCGCCCGGCCTGCCACAGGAGTCGCTTGTGCGCAAAGGGACAAGGACATCCCTGCCGGCCAAACCCTCCACTAACCCGGACGCAGCTGGGCCAATTGTGCACCACCGCCCCATGGGTCTCCCGGCTGCGACAGAGCCTGGACTCGAACCCAGAATCTCTAGTGGCACAGCCTTAGACCACTGCGCCACTCGGGAGGCTCGTATTTGAATCTTTTAACTTTGTAATAAGCATGACTTTTTAAAGCCATTCTCCTTGTCCAATCATTCATGTCGATTTGTTCTAATATCATAATTATAATTTTTAACAAGTTAGTCAAATCTGCTCAGGAAACCATGAAATTGATAGTGTATATCAGGCTGATTCTCATATCTTTATTGTTAGCAAAATGACTGCAAACCTTCAAAGAGCATGCACAGTAAAATATTTGGTTCTAATACCTAATGTTGAAGGTAGGTACTAGAATACTATAATTAAATGCATGATTAAAACCATAGATAAAAATAACCCAATTGATACCTGATTTATTTGTCATTTTTTTGTTTAAAAATCCAGATCACCCAACGTGAAGCACAGAATACAGAAACAACAGTAGATTCAGCAACAAGTCCAAATGTAACGCAAGAAGAACAAATATGAACAGATGATTTACAACAGAAAATTGTCAGACACATTTTCATAAAATATATATATATATATTATATTCATATGCACACATACACTACCTGGGTAAATTCCAAAGCATTTTTGCTTTAGAGCAAAGCCAAGTAATCACTAGATTGATGAAGAAAAAAAAATCTCATCGTATTTGCACCCATGTAGAATTGCACCCAATTCTCATATTTGCTGGTGTCGTAAAAAAAAAAACTGTTTTTGTTTTACTCCAGAGATCTTTGAACAATAAGTTCTTGTCAATTTTACATTTTTTATATTTTTTAATCAAGCTTTTTTTTGCTCGGAATACTTCAAATACCCTTTTAAGTATTCAGAGATGTTGGGTGGCAACAACAGTTGCAATAGATCAAATAATGTTCAAAACCCATCTAAAATGGTTCTAAACCACATCGCTGTTCCTTTGAGGTCCAGAGTCACAGAACTCTAGTTAAAGCAGAGCATCACGGTCATCATTTAGTCTTGAGTTAAAGGACACAAGTTAACCTCAAGTTCATTACATCTTTCCTCACGGCTTTTCAGCTCCCAACATATACAGGTAGCATTAATTAACACATTTCAAAGACAGGCTTGGTTTCTCATTCTCATATTAGTTCACATGAAAAATAATTTCACCTACTTTACATTGAGGAAAACAAATTACAACAATTAGTTTCCTTGTTTAATAGTAAAAGGATAAACACCCCTGTCAATATATTGTTTTTCAAATAAGTCCAAATAGGTCACCCATTAAGAAATCAATGTGTTAAATTACATAGAATTAGTCCACGAAATATAGAATTAGTCCATGAAATAACTTGAGGAATTAAGAGGGATCACAACTATATCTTTACAACACAAACACCCCTTGAACATATCACATGGCAACATACATATTCAAGAAATGACAAACATTTCTCTTCATTAATGACGTGGTGTGCGTGTTCTTCAAAATTCCTAATGTGCTCCAACTTCCAAAAGAAAAAGTCAGCTGACTTGAAAGCATCTTGTAAATCATACAAGATTTCAAACTAAACAATGATCAGAAAGTTCAACTTCTTTTTCTCACAGTGATGGTAGTGCAGTAGTGTATGCTTATTATTGTAAATCCTGTATGTGTCCTTTCTTATAGGTAATACAGGATAGAATTATTATTAAGTTAAGTTCTTTTCACGGTTTTTGATTACTTAAATTATCTTGTTGATTACCTTCATTGTAAAGTAAGTTATTACATGGTGTCCAACATAGGATCTTGCTGAAAGAAACAAATCATTATGATTTGTAGAAGCACAAAATTCAGCATTCAGTAGAAAGTGCTCTAATTATCATGTCGAGACAAAAATATACAGTGTCCAAATGAAGAGGCTAGAGATTTGGGAGGCACCATCAGCATCATCATCAACATATAGAATCATTCCGTTACATTCTCTTAAAAGAGGAAATCTGGTGCAGCTATCCTCTGACTCACTTAGTCTAGTAAAGTGATTTCAAATAAAAGGCCAACGATTCAGGACTCACGTCAAAACTTACTTAGCTATCAACCATCATCAGTTATTTCAAAATCAATCACAGATCAGATATCTGTCCTGTATACATTTAGAAAATAAATCATTCTTCTTGCCACAGAAAAATATAGATATATTATACTGTTTGACTGGTTTCATGACAGCATGCTCTCAAGGCAGGTAGAGGATTTTAAAGGGGGTTGGGGTGGAATCTCTGGTTGAATAGGAACAGTGAGTCCCGAATGGCACCCTATTCCCTTCAGTACATGATGCACTACTATTGAACAGAGCCCCATGGGCCATGGTCAAAAGTAGTGCACTATATATAGAATAGGGTGCGATTTAGGATGCAACTTGTACTTTGGCAGGGACGGAACAAATTTGACCAATGTTGAATCACAAATTCACTGCGTCAAACATCTGATAAAAGATTAGACTGAGTAAGGTGGTCATATCAGAAGGAATTATGTGATATTTTGTGACATCATCGGCAGTGAATGAAGCCAACTTACTAGTAGCGACATTAATACCTAATCAGACCTTTTGATTTCAGTCCTTTCTAGATGGACCACATTGGTTTTTCAGTGTTCCCATCTATCAATATATATTAAATAAAATACATATAAACATTCCTATAACAACATATCTCCATTAAAATGCAAGCATTCTCACCGTAGCTGTATGTTTCCCATGACAGAAGATCGATCTCTTCGTCACCTCAGCCTTTAACCATGGCCAACTCTGTGACAGCTTTGAGAGGCTGACTTCACTTCTCTGTCCTTCTCTTCTCTGTCCCACTGTGTCTCCTTCTCCGAGTCCAATGCCTCAGTCTCTGTCACTGTTAGGTGCTTGAGGCTAAAAATGAAATGTATCTTACTTTTCCCTTGGGTAGATAGAGACGGTCCATTCTCTTCCTAGTACATGTAAATCAGTGGAGGCTGGTGGGAGGAGCTATAGGAGGATGGACTCATTGTAATGGCTGGAATTAAATCAATGGAACGGAATCAAACATTCTAGCCATTATAATGAGCCCTGCCTCCTATAGCTCCTCCCACCAGCCTCCTCTGATGTATATTTCCTCCTCTCTTTCTAATACACACCCTCTCTGAAATTCCTCCTCCCACTTTGTATATCTAGCCACACCCTCCCTGAGTTTCCTCCTCCCACGTTGTCTGTCCAGCCACGCCCCCTCTCTGAGTTTCCACAGTTCAACAGACAGTATCTGTGTTAAAGGAGAGCTGCACCTGCCATGGAGACATACCGGTGATTAGTAAAGGATAAAATACAGTCAAGTTTACTTACAGTTAAGTACACTGTGCAGTGTGATCTGCACAGTGTATCTATGTAGACAACATCCCATCTCACTTTCTCAGTCTTCTCCTCTCCCCTCAAACCCTCTCTTCCCTTTACACCCTCTCCTCCTCTCTCTTCCCGCCTCTCACCCTCTCCTCTTCAAAGCTGATGAGGCCCTCATCGTCGTCACTCTCCAGTTCCTCCGGCTCTTCGCTGACCAGGGCGCTGAGCTCCGTATTGGCCGGCCGGGGCCTCAGCAGGGTGAGCAGGCGCTGCAGGGGTGACTGGCCTCCACCAGGGGGGGAACTCTCCTGCTGCTCCAGGTTGTCACTTTGCTTCTTGGCAAAGTTCACGAACACCTAGGGAAGGGAGAGAACGCAGAGAAACAAAGACAAGGGGATATAATTGAGACTTTTTATTTTAGATGTTTCAGCTGCAAGGCCTTCCTCAAGTCAACAAACATGAAAGGGAGCAATAACCGATGTCTGTGCATGTTTTAATAAACATTTAAAATCACCTCATCTGTACTGTCTCAGTGTGTAAATGACCAGAAATGTAAACTAAAGTAAAAAAGAAAGTACTACTTAAGTAGATTTTTAGGGTATCTGTACTTTATATATATATAAATATATATATTTTTTTAGCCCTTTTTCTCCCCAATTGTTTTAGTAGCTACTATCTTGTCTCATCGCTACAACTCCCGTACACAGCGCGCATCCAACCCGGAAGCCAGCCGCACCAATATGTCGGAGGAAACAGCGTGCACCTGGCAACCTTGGTTAGCGCGCACTGCGCCCGGCCCCGCACAGGAGTCGCTGGTGCACGATGAGACAAGGATATCCCTACCGGCCAAACCCTCCCTAACCTGGACAACGCTAGGCCAATTGTGCGTCGCCCGCGGCCGGTTACGACAGAGCCTGGGCGCGAACCCAGAGTCTCTGATGGCACAGCTGGCGCTGCAGTACAGCGCCCTTAACCACTGCGCCAGGCCATTTTTGACCATTTTTACTTTTACTTCACTACATTCCTAAATAAAAGTTTGTTTTACTCAATACATTTTCCCTGACACCCCAAAATACTTGTTACATTTGGAATGCTTAGCAGGACAGGAAAATAGTCTAATTCCCACTTATCAAGAGAACATCCCTGGTCATCCATGCTGCCTCTGATCTGGCAGACTAAAATGCTTTGTTTGTAAATTATGGGTGTTGGAGAGTGCCCGATGGCTATCTGTAAATAAAAATAAAATAAACAAATGATGCTGTCTGGTTTGCTTTACATAAGGAATTTGAAAATATTTATATTTTTACTTTTGATATTTAAGTATATTTTAGCAATTACATTTACTTGTGATACTTAAGTATATTTAAAACCAAATACTTTTACAGAAGCACTCTATTTTACTAGGTGACTTTCACTTTTACTTGAGTCATTTTCTGTTAAGTTATCTTGACTTATACTCAAGTTTGAAAATTGAGTACTTTTCCCCACCACTGGAAATGACTAAAACACAGTGTAACAGTAACTCACATTGTCCAGTGTGGTCTGGCTGACAGAGTAGTCCTCTATCCCCAGCACCCCCACCACCTGCTCCATCTTACTGAACACCTGGGCCAGGGAGATCCTGTCGGACTTCAGCTGGAACTGGACTTTGGTGTGGTGGCGCTCCTGGGGGTGGATTCAATTCAAACAACTTGTTTTACTTGCAATCACATTTTTCTTCTGCCACTGACTTTGCTGATAGCAGTTATGTCAAAGAAGAGTCTACCTGCAACAACTGGAATAAGTGGTCCAACTAAACTTAGGGTTCTACTCAATCTGTAAGGCTGAAGCTTTCATTTTAAGGTCATTTCCGATTGAGCCGACGACATACGCAGCGTTTATCGCGAATGCATTCTCTGCTAGAGCAGGAACATTGCCTTTAAATTTAAATCACGCTGTAAAGCTGAACTTCCTCGATGCGGAATGAATAGAGCCCTAATTGAATGCACTGACTGTAAGCGCTCTGGATAAGTCTCATGTATCAAGTTTTAATGTCACGTGCAAAGTTCAGTGAAATGCCTTTCTTGCAAGCTCCAAACCCAACAATGCAGTACAAAAAAATAGCACAAGAGTGTCTGCTAAATGGCAAATGTAATGTGTACCTTTAGTACAGCCTCAGGGAAATTCCTGTTGAAGAATCTCACCACCTCCTTCACATTGGAACTGGTTTTAGTCCGCACTGTGATCATGTAACCATCACCAAACCTAAGGAAGGGACCCAACCAGGATGAGAGTAGACAAGACACACAGGCCATGATTGCTTAATTTAGAAATTCAACCTTCTTCCTTGAAGTAATCCCAGATCTAAATTGGTTGGATTGGGAGAGTAATAGGGTGATAACCTTGCTTACATCTATCTAACCACATATGGATCTGTGCTTACCTCAAGGAAATAAGGAAGGAAGGAAGGATGCATTTCTGAAGTATTTCAACAGGGTCACAGATGACATAACAGGTTGTGTAACCATATAGACAAACGACAAGTTGAAGGAAGGAGGAAATATTTTTTTCTAAGGGTGATTCAAAGATGATTACAGATTAGTTGGCATCCCATAATGTCTTCAGCTTCTGGTTGGCCTAGCAACAGAGTGAGGCCACACCCTGCATTAGCTGAGTGAGTGTGCACTTCTGCTGACCTGTTCTTGAGGTGCTGAATGCTGCCCAGGCATTTGAACCTGCCGTTGACCATGATGCCCAGTCTGGTGCACAGAGCCTCACACTCCTCCATACTGCAGAGACAGAGACATTCACAGTTGACATGTGAGTCATTTAGCAGACATACTGACAGTCACTGCTATCGGCAGAATCAGTGCCAGGAGGACAAAACAAGCGTGGGTATGAGTGCAAGGCAGGGGATAACAGACGTCTTACCCACAACACTTCAATAATACAGATAGTAGTAAATACATTCGCAGCACACAGTATGCAGTACATGTCTGATGAGAATGAGCGTCTCACCTGTGTGACGTCAGCACCACAGAGCGTCCCGTCTTGATGATATCAAGGATGAGGTTCCAGAGGAATCTGCGGGCCTTAGGGTCCATCCCTGTAGTAGGTTCATCCTGGACAAACACACAGAACAGGACACAATCAGAACTGAGGGTATTCGATCTTATCCAGAGGAGAACATGTATTTTTGTAACTATTTTAGATTTTTTTCAAACAAAAGACAATATAAATATTTTGTTTTAAATGAAGAGAACCAAAAAATATATAATAAAATAAAAATTAGCCAGAGTCCTATTGTCCCTGGCCAAAAGTAGTGCACTATATAGAGAATAGGGTGCCATTTGGGTGCCATTTGGGTCCCACCCATGGTGATGGGGTTGAGTGAGTCTAACCAGGAAGATGAGAGAGGGGTATCCGATGAGGGCGATGGCAGTAGACAGCTTGCGCTTGTTTCCCCCACTGTAGGTGCCAGCGGGCTTGTCTGCATATTTGGAGAGCTCCAGTTTCTCTAGGGCCCATGAGACCACCTGAGAGGGGAAGACGAAAGTAAACGAGGAACTTTTCAACAACATCGATTCAGAAAAATAACACAGTAATATAATATTTTGAATGTGAAATGTGGAGTGTGTGTGTGCCTGCTTGAGAGTTTGTGTGTGTTGTAGCCGTACCCTCTGCTCGTCCTTCCAGGGGATGCCTCGGAGGCGTGTGTACAGCTCCAGGTGCTCTCTGGCTGTCAGGTCTTCAAACAAGGCATCAAACTGAGGGCAGTAACCAATGCTCTGCTGCACTCTCAACAGCTCCCTCAGGATACTGACAACACAACACAGATCCAGCTCAACAACATTACCTGGGCCCGAATTCATAAAGCGTCTAAGAGTAGGAGCACTGATCGAGGCTCATGTCCTCCCTGTCCATATTGTCTTACTGATGATTATCAAAAAGGCTAAACTGATTATAGATCAGCACTCCTGAGCCAATTTATGAATACGGGCCATGATGTACAGATTTATTACTAAAACTAGCATAACACATTGAGACGTGTATTGGAATTAGCAATAACCACTTCTGTATCAATCTCAGGTAGGCTACAGTACCAGTATCTGATATAAACTTTTACTAAGACTAGCATAGAGCATTGAGATTTGTGTTAGCATTGTGATTAAAGACCCATCTGTGGTACGTCCCAAATGGCACCCTGTTACCTATATAGTCCACTACTTTTGACCAGGGCCCATCAAATGTAGTACACTATAAAGGGAATCGGGTGCAATTTGGTACGCAAGACCTGGTGTATATGTAAAATACCTGTTTCCCCCTATGAAGGCCTCCCCTCCCGTGGTGCTCTCGTCACCAGTCAGCATCTTAAAGGTGGTGGTCTTCCCTGCTCCGTTCACCCCCAGGAGGCCAAAACACTCCCCAGGACGCACGCCCAGACACAACCGGTCAACAGCCAAGATACGACCCATCTTCCTCGACTTGTACACCTAGTGACACAGAGCATGGTATAAGGAATGGACTATTTATGCATTGCGTGTTTTACATAACTCTAAAGTTTAAATAGCCTCCTTGTAATGCACATTGTTGAAGAAAAATGTCTATTTAAATCATGCTGCCAGATTACAATGAGGTGCATGATATTTTTTTGCACAGATCTGTTCTGTTTTACACCACAAAAATGTTGCCTCTAGTTAGTACTGAGCGATTAACCGAAATGTTGGTTATTTTTCGGTTGTTAAACAACTAATTGATGACATCAGTTAAATGATTTAATTCCAGTTGTAAAAAAAAATCTGTGAGCTCAATGCGCGCATTGCGCAATTTCTCCTCACATAAATCAGATCAAGCCCGAACTGTGCGATGCAGTATGGAGTTTCCAACAGGCCAATATTCTACATAGCTTAGCATGAGAGAATGACAGAGCAGTTGCTTCACGAGGTATCTCAAATCAAATCATATCAAATATCTCTACCTGAATATACATTATCTAAGTCAGGGATGGGCAACTTTGATCATGAGGGGCCGCAGTTGCTCACAGGCCTGCGTACCCACATCCATACATTTTATAGTTAATTATGTGCAATTCTACACATTGAGCGATTGATTCTACACATTGAGCGAAGAGGATTCTACACAACTTGCCATAGGGTGGAGAGAAATGTTTTCAGTTTTTAATATGATATCTGAGTGAGACTGACTAACAAAATCAATGGTGGCCCCCCGGCCGGTAATTCAACCATGATTACTAAGTTTAGATAGCTGGCCATTAGAATACATCTATAACATTTTAGCTGACATGGGCTAATTGAGTGAATGTCAATGACTGACATAACAAGAGAGAAACTGCTGATGAACAACCAAATTTCGAAATTCCACCTTGTGTATTCTCCTATTCTAACACGTTGAGACCCCGGCTGAGTTCCAAAAAAAAAAGGATATATATATATACACACATATATGTTTCTTTGGGGGTGGGGCTCCGAGGAATTGATCCGAGGGCCTTCAAGAGAGGCATGCCACCAGTTGCCCATCCCTGATCTAAGTGATTGATAGGTCAGCAGGCATAAAAGTATGCCTTATTTACTTTAAATAACTACTCAAATAGAGATTTTGTCAGACAGCAGCTTTATAGAGATAAGAGGATGACTTGGAATGAAATAATAAAGTCATCAAATAAAAAAATGCACTATACACAACAACTGAAATATTTTATTAAAGTAAAGTAGTGTGAATAAATGATGGTAGTAAGCAGTAATGGGCAGTCACTATCATCATGGGACTTTTATTAATTGTTTTATTCTGTGTTGTTATAGCATTCAACCCACATAATGCATAGTACATTTCATGTTTTTTTTAAATATTGAAATCGAAAACCGTGATAATTATTTTAAATACTGAAGCGAAACGACCTCAAAAAGCACAAATCGCTCAGCATTACCACTAGTGTCTAGTGATACTCAATTGACCTTAATGATATTAAACCTACTATACACTTATCTATTCTGGTCCTGAAGCTAAATAAAGCACATTGGGATCTCTGTGTCTGTCTGACCTTGGTGAGGTTGTCAATCTTCAGCATGTCGTTGTCAGCATCTCCTCTCAGTACTCTCCGTCTCTCACAGGCCACATCCACATCATCATCCTCTATGAGCTGGCTGCTCACTGGTACTCTCCTGTTACAGTACACACACACACACACACACACACACACACACACACACACACACACACACACACACACACACACACACACACACACACACACACACACACACACACACACACACACACACACACACACACACACACACACACACACACACACACACACACACACACACACACACACACACACACTCTTGTACAGCTAACCTTTGTACAGCTAGCACAATTCAGACCCATTCAAAATCCTATTTTCCTTAAATCCCTAAATGTAACCCTAAGTCATACTCTTGCCTTAACCCAAAAATCTAACTATAACCCTAGCTCCTAACCCTAATACTAACTATAACCTTAACCCTAAACCCCCTAGAAATAGCATTTGACTCTGTGGGGATTAACAAAATGTCCCCAGTTGGTCAAATGTTTGTTTGTTTACTATGCTTGTGGGGACCAGAAGCCTACACACACACACTCAGAGTGTGCACAGACCTAGAACACTACAGTGGATCTTATTGGTGTCTCTCACACACACACACACACACACACACACACACACACACACACACACACACACACACACACACACACACACACACACACACACACACACACACACACACACACACACACACACACACACACACACACACACGTATATATAGCACATTGCATGCACCTACACACACAAGCACACACACACACTCACAAGGGTTTCCTGAGGAAGTTGTACTGACACAGGATGGTGATGAAGAATCCTACAAAGCCCTCGATTGTCATGGCTACCAGCCCTCGAGTCACAATGTCCCACTCAAATGGAGACTTGATCTTGTCAAACTGACCTGAGAGTTAAATATTTAAGAGAGATTGAATAGATTGATTAAATTCAACAGGAGGAGGGCAGGATTCAAATGTACATAACTTGAAATATAACTGAACTGTAACAATACCTATTTTAGCATAGTACTCATTGATGTATTCATTGTAAGCCATTTCCATCAGGCCGTGACCCAGGTTGTAGTTTGGGAAGATAAGGAAACAGGACTTTAGGTAGCTGTTCACCAGTTTCAGATCCTGCAGGGAGAGACCAAAACACAGTGGTGTGAGGAAATGGGGAAAATTACCAGAATTTAGCAACAAATTCTTTGGTTTTTCAGAAATCCTGTTTAGAAGTTTCGGGATTTCCTGCTTCTTCCCTCCTGATTTCGGGCAACTTTCAAAAGGAATTTCAAAAAAACCTTGGGGAAAGTTCTATGAATTTTGTGATCTGTCAGTACACCAATACTGTCAGCAGAGTAAAACACACACCTTGTCATGCTCAAAGAGCTGCAGCAGGAAGGTGGCCACTGTGGCAGTGATGCCTATGAAAAGGTTGATGACGATGAGGAACACATAGGCCGTGCTGGGCACCTCGAAACAGAAGGAGGCCGGGTACATGATAGGAGTGATAGACCACCTGAAGGGAGAGAGAGAGAGGGAGGGAGAGAGATAAGGTTGAAGAGAGAGAAAGAGAATGAAAGAGTGGAGAGAGAGAGAGAGAGAGAGAGAGAGAGAGAGAGAGAGAGAGAGAATGAATGTATGATAATAAGCTATATTCATTAAACGTTCATTACAGTTTCTTGATATCGTCAAAGACAGTTATGAATAATGTTATGAATAATGCATTACTGTTCTTAAATGATGTCATCAACGGAACAATGTCTATGCTTTTTTTCCAGGTTACCTGAATCCAAAAGCACATTTTCTGTGTATCCCTCATAATGGGTCTTAGATAAGAGACGTGCTGATGTGTCTTCAGTGAAGTGCACTCACCCATAGAGGAGGAAGAGAGACAGGACCGCAGGGAAGTTGGTTGGGGATGTGTACGCAGGAAGGTCAAAGACAAACAGGATAAGGACACAGCACGTGGCAGGCACCAAGTAGTTCAACTAAGAGACAGAGCGAGACAGGAGAGATTCAGTTAGATAGGCTGGCAGAAATAGACAATATCTCTCAAATATTCTGTGGATGAACAGTACAAACAGACAGAAGACAGACAGGCCCTGGTAGGACTTGTTTCAGAGAGTACGGCTATAGGGAGCACTTGCCCGTACAACACACACAATAACAAACTTCACCACCCCCCTCACCATGTCCCATATATAGTTAGCCAGCCAGTAGATGACAGGGTCACATCCAGACACAAACTGCAGGTGCTTGGCCTTGGTCGACTTCTCTGCCACCAGAAAGACCACAAAGCTGGCTGGTACAAAGGACATGGCCACGATGATGAAGATAGCTATCACCACATCAGTGCCCTGGAGCCTGGAGGGACCAAAAGAAACCTACTAAGACAGTGTCTGCATTCCAAATGGCACCCTATCCTCTATATAAGGCCCAATAGGGAGTAGTGTGCCATTGGAGACACTGTCAGGTACTTTTCAGAAATGTTGTACCACATATAGTATAATATACAGTAACTCAATGCTAAAATTCTTACAAGTAGTCCAGAGAGAGGCTTGCACTGGTACGGTTCATGGGGTGGTTGGTCAGTGTGATTCCTGCAGAACCAAGCACACATCAACAACATGGCTTAGATGGGAACAGATATTGATCCCAAGATACTAATACAAGGAACTAAGAAAATACATTTTCACATAAACAACTATCCAATTCAAATAATCCCAGACAGAGTGCCAGCCTGTGCTATAATGCTAACTCCATGTCGCCTGAGAAGAAAAGGGAGTAAGAGTCTTGACTCCGCCCTAAATCTGTCCGTGTGAAAATACAGCGTGAAGCAGACTAAGTGGGAATTTGGTCAACATAAAATATGATTGCTAATTGCTGAGGCTTATTTGATCTAAAATAAGTTGGTAATGTTTAGGTTTTTACGAATGTGGTCCTTCTGTAGCTCAGTTGGTAGAGCATGGCGCTTGTAACGCCAGGGTAGTGGGTTCGATTCCCGGGACCACCCATACGTAGAATGTATGCACACATGACTGTAAGTCGCTTTGGATAAAAGCGTCTGCTAAATGGCATATATATATATATAAGTGTACGCCAGTGGCATTCCGGCAACTTTGAGAAAAACAATTTTATATCGGAGCTGTGCCTTTTGTTCACACACATATCGGCCCTCTCATTGGCTCATCGACCCTCTCATTGGCTTCTTCTGCCTCCTCTCGTCTGCCTTCATTTATTTCCATTGCTAGAGTGGTCAGTCCAGTATCTTGTCAGTACATAGATAATCTTTGTTGTCACTCATCGTCATGGAGTTGGCAAGATAAAAAACTGATCTGGAACCAGGCTTCTGAGTGTGTACAGGTAACACCGACATAAAGTGTCTTTATAGGGCGTTGGGTCACAACTAGCCAACAGAACAGATTCTACAAGAGTCTGGAACTCTATTGGCGGGATACAACACCATTCTTCCATGAGAAATTCCATAATTTTGTGTTTTTTTGATGGTGGTGGAAAATTCTCCAGAAGCTTCCATAAGTATTCAACTGGGTTGAGATCAGGTGACACGCACGCACACACACACACACACACACACACACACACACACACACACACACACACACACACACACACACACACACACACACACACACACACACACAGACCCTTTAAAAACCTCTATGCTCCTTTGAGAGCCCTCTTTAACAGTCAGTGAGGTCTCTTCTTGCCATCGCATAGCCAAAATAATGGGCAACTGGGCATTTTCAAACTTTAGCCTAAGCATGATGGGATGTTAATTGCTTAATTACCTCGGGAACCACATCCGTGTGGAAGCACCTGTTTCAATATACTTTGGCAGTTACCTGTATGTCCCCTCTCCTCATGGACAGCATCTCTTACCGTATGCAGCAGGGTTGCCCTTGCCTGGAGGCAGGTTGGCACGCAGGATGGCATTGTTGAGGACGTTGAGATAGGTTGGCATGCTGTGGTACCCTTTATTATTGAACAGCACCTATTGGGAGGGGACAATTCTGTCACTGGCAATGACACAGCAGCGCAAATAGCTAAGTGTAATAATAAACCTGTCCATCAAACTGACACTAGAGTTGCATCTCAAATGGCACCCTATTCCCTATATAGTGTACTACTGTAGACCAGAGCCCTATTCCCTATATAGTGCGCTACACCCTTCCCCTTTCAAGAAAATGCCATTCTGCTTACCTGAGCTGATCGGCGGACTGCTATTTTGCGAACCATGGGCGGAGTCTTTTTCCCAAAGGATGCTGGGACTGATTTCTGTATGTTGCCTACTGTGAGTCCTCCATATCTAGGAGAGAGGGAGGGAGAGAGAAAAGACATTTAAATTGTGTGTGTATGCGTCTGTGCCCGAGCCCGGTGAGTCTGTTACCTGTGCCCGAGCCCGGTGAGTCTGTTACCTGTGCCCGACCCCACGGAGTCTGTTACCTGTGCCCGACCCCACGGAGTCTGTTACCTGTGCCCGACCCCACGGAGTCTGTTACCTGTGCCCGACCCCACGGAGTCTGTTACCTGTGCCCGACCCCACGGAGTCTGTTACCTGTGCCCGACCCCACGGAGTCTGTTACCTGTGCCCGACCCCACGGAGTCTGTTACCTGTGCCCGACCCCCGGTGAGTCTGTTACCTGTGCCCGACCCCCGGTGAGTCTGTTACCTGTGCCCGACCCCGGTGAGTCTGTTACCTGTGCCCGACCCCGGTGAGTCTGTTACCTGTGCCGACCCCACTGAGTCTGTTACCTGTGCCGACCCCACTGAGTCTGTTACCTGTGCCGACCCCGGTGAGTCTGTTACCTGTGCCCGACCCCGGTGAGTCTGTTACCTGTGCCGACCCCACTGAGTCTGTTACCCGTGCCCGACCCCAGTGAGTCTGTTACCTGTGCCGACCCCACTGAGTCTGTTACCTGTGCCGACCCCACTGAGTCTGTTACCTGTGCCGACCCCACTGAGTCTGTTACCTGTGCAGGCGCAGTCTGTCAGAGGTGTAGAGGAGATACTCTGACACGTTGCGCCCAGTGATGTCTACCAGAATGTCCCCTGTGACCACCTTCATAAGGGGCGGCCGCCCCCCCACCCCGCTGGGGCAGGAGAAGCCCGTCCCCTGCATGGAGCAGATACAACGAACCAGCTCCCGAATGAACAGGGGCAGGGTGGGAGGAGACGTCACCGTTTCTAAAGACAGACACAGACAGAGGCAGGATTTTTAGGAAGGCTACTGTAGAGGACTCTAGTAAGCAAGTAGAGTAAGTTAGCCTTGACTGAGCCAGAATGGCCGACACAGGACTCAACTGTAGCTATCAAATACAATTATATAATGTTGATATAATGCAATTATATGACACATAAAACATTAGCCTACATACGAAGTATAACATATATCCTTTTAGACAGTTTTTACCACCTGAGCATTGAGCACGGCGGTGGGAGGGGCGCAAAGACGTACCCCTGACAGTGGTGGGAGTGGTGGCAGTGAAGTTCCACAGCCCATCCTCAAAGTGAGTGTCGGGGTCATCGGAGGGGGCTGGCGAGGGGGGAGGGGGTACGAAGTTGGACAGTGGCACTCCCTGGGTAAAGGAGTCCAGACACATGGAGTCAAAGTAGCGGGCGGCCAGGGTCTTGCTGTTGTTGGCGCTGGGGTTGAGCGTCTGTGCCAGCTGGTCCAGGGTGCTGTTGAAGGGCGTTTTGAGGACGCAGGTGGCGCCCACGCCCGATGGCAGACGCAGCGTGTTGGCGATCTTCTGAGGGCTGGCATCCGGGGACTGGTTACTCCTGAGGAGAGGAAGAACAGGAGGCTGTTATAAAGCTACAGAAGGAAGCTTTACCACATCCACGTCCTGTAGATTAGACTAAAGAGGTTGTGTACGATGGGTGATAACTGAGACTCAGATGCACAAATGAACGCATAATGTTACCGGCCAGAACGAAGGACACGATTATGGATGTGTAAAACAACGCATTTAAATTGTGGATATACTAGAGTGACATGCAGTCTCCTACTCCCATTGTCTGTCTGACCTGTACTGTGGGCGGTCTTCGTTGGCGTAGGGGATGAAGTTGCCACGGGGCTGGGTGTAGTTGTGGTACTGGGATGGGGACAGGATCAGTGGTGGCAGATCTCCTGGAGAACAGAAGACAGACATCACACCCCGATGACCTACAAACACTGACAAACAGCCAAGTCAGGGTCAAGATCAGCTGTAGTTGAACTTGAGGGGAAACAAACGGTACCTGTCTGCCGTGCACTCACACCTGCACTTGTCTTCTACTTCCTGCCACTGATTCTGCTCACAGCGGGTATTTCGAAAGAAGAGTCCACATGCTTTCTCCTACTAAACTTAGTTGACTACACTCCGGATAAGAGTGCCTGCTGTATGACTAAGATGTTCAAATGTAATGTCACTTGTAGTTGTCCTCACCGATGGAAGGCACAGAGAGCGCTACAGTCATGGCCACGCAGACGAAGAATGCGGGCAGCAGGATCTGTGAGAAGAGGCCCTTGGTGTTCCTCTTGGCACAGTGGAACCTCTTGACGATGAGGCCGTGGAACTGGCGTAGCTTCAGCCACCAGCCCTCCAGCTTGAAGCTGCCCTGCCCCTCCAGGACGACAGGCTCAGGGGAGGCCTCCTCCACGTCCTCTGGAGGTAGAGAGAGATGGAGCGAGACAAAGAGAGACATTAGCAAAAGCCTAAAAACACATCACATGGAGGAAAATGACTCTCATAAGCTCCTCCAACCATACTATATATCTCATTGCCCCCAGTTGGCCAGGTACGTGTTGTAAAAGAGAATGTGTTCTTAATAACATACCTGGTTAAATATAATGAAGATTTAAAAAAAAAAAGGTATTCACTGAGTAACACCCTCTCGATGTCCTTCAGTCTCCTCATACAACAGTGGGACTCTTACCCCTCAGGCTGGTAGAGTGAGGGTCCCGTCCGTGGTCGAAGAGGCGGCAGTAGTCTCCGTAGAAGTCTGCGTAGAGCCCTTCCTCATCCCCCAGCACGGACCCCAGGGAGGAGGAGGAGCGCAGGGAGGATTGGCTCTGGCTGAGCCTGGAGCACATCACCAGGTTAGAGAGCTCTACCTCTGGTCTCTCCACACTGCTGCTGCTCCCCGCAGGAGCCCCCGGCTAGGGAGGATAGGGAGAAAGTAAGTCAAATAAGTAATTAGTCAACCAAGGGTTTTTTTTTTTTTTTATCAATTAGAAAAGAAGGGAAGCTCAAATAAAATAAAGACATTTGTGAAATTACTAGAATGTTTCATTTGTTTAAATAATGAACTGTTTTGCAATCAACTAATGATCCATTCTGAAAAGCATGTGTTGAACTAATCCCTACCTCTGGCTTTCCAGAGCCCCCCACACCCACCGCGGCAGCAGGTTTCCCCACTGAGATACCGCCTAGGGAATCCTTCATGTCTGGGAGGAGAGAGAATGTAAGAGATCATGATTAACATTTGAAGATTTGCAACACCAACACTAAATAGATAACTTGTGAAACGTCCATGTCAGCATTTAGCTATTTGGCAGCGCAAACACGGTTTGCAAACTCGGCAGAAATGAAATTCATGATGTGTGTCATAAATTATTAATGTAATGAAGCCCGCCCAAAATAACTTTATTGATCCGTGTAGCCGCAGACAGACACACAAAGCTTTGGTCCCACACACAAAATAGAATTACTAGAATAGACATCCCTATTCAAGTCAATGATGCCATAATGGGTGGACTGGCAGTCATTTTGAGTGGACCCATAGAAGTAAAAACATATTTCTTTGGTCTCACCGGCATCACTGTTCTCCAGGGACTGATCCTCCTCCGACACCTTGAGGAAGACCTCCTCCAGAGTGGTGTCCATCACCCCGAAGCTGGTCAGAGCCAAGATGGACAGATTTTGCTCCAATGCCTGGGAATAGGAAATATGGGCTCTGGTCAAAAGTAGTGCACTATAATGGGAATAGGGTGACATTTGTCTGTCTAAGTGAGTGCCTGAAAGAGTCTCTAGGTCTTCGTCTGTCTATGTGTGTGGGTCAAGTCCCTCTAGGTCATGTGTCTCTCTGAGTGTGTGGGTCTTTGTCTGTATGTCTGTCTGAGTGGGTGGGTGTGTACCTTTATCTCTAGGTCTGTGTCTGAGTCTGAGTGGGTGTACCTCCATGTCTAGGTCTGTGTCTGAGTGGGTGTACCTTCATCTCTAGGTCTGTGTCTGAGTGGGTGTACCTTCATCTCTAGGTCTGTGTCTGAGTCTGAGTGGGTGTACCTCCATGTCTAGGTCTGTGTCTGAGTGGGTGTACCTCCATGTCTAGGTCTGTGTCTGAGTGGGTGTACCTTAATCTCTAGGTCTGTGTCTGTGTTTGAGTGGGTGTACCTCCATGTCTAGGTCTGTGTCTGAGTGGGTGTACCTTCATGTCTAGGTCTGTGTTTGAGTGGGTGTACCTCCATGTCTAGGTCTGTGTCTGAGTGGGTGTACCTTCATGTCTAGGTCTGTGTCTGAGTGGGTGTACCTACATGTCTACGTCTGTGTCTGTGTCTGAGTGGGTGTACCTTAATCTCTAGGTCTGTGTCTGTGTTTGAGTGGCTGTACCTTCATGTCTACGTCTGTGTCTGTGTCTGAGTGGGTGTACCTTAATCTCTAGGTCTGTGTCTGTGTTTGAGTGGGTGTACCTCCATGTCTAGGTCTGTGTCTGAGTGGGTGTACCTACATGTCTACGTCTGTGTCTGTGTCTGAGTGGGTGTACCTACATGTCTACGTCTGTGTCTGAGTGGGTGTACCTTCATGTTTACATCTGTGTCTGAGTGTGTGTACCTTCATGTCTAGGTCTGTGTCTGAGTGGGTATACCTTCACCTCTAGGTCTGTGTCTGAGTGGGTGTACCTTCATGTCTAGGTCTAGGTCTGTGTCTGAGTGGGTATACCTTCACCTCTAGGTCTGTGTCTGAGTGGGTGTACCTTCATGTCTAGGTCTGTGTCTGTGTCTGTGTGGGTGTACCTTCATGTCTAGGTCTGTGTCTGTGTCTGTGTGGGTGTACCTTCATGTCTAGGTCTGTGTCTGTGTCTGAGTGGGTGTACCTTCATCTCTACGTCTGTGTCTGAGTGGGTGTACCTTCATCTCTAGGTCTGTGTCTGAGTGGGTGTACCTTCATCTCTACGTCTGTGTCTGAGTGGGTGTACCTTCATCTCTAGGTTTATGTCTGTCTGAGTGGGTGTACCTTCATCTCTAGGTCTGTGTCTGAGTGGGTGTACCTTCATCTCTAGGTCTGTGTCTGAGTGGGTGTACCTTCATCTCTAGGTCTGTGTCTGAGTGGGTGTACCTTCATCTCTAGGTCTGTGTCTGAGTGGGTGTACCTTCATCTCTAGGTCTGTGTCTGTGTGGGTGTACCTTCATCTCTAGGTCTGTGTCTGTGTGGGTGTACCTTCATCTCTAGGTCTGTGTCTGTGTGGGTGTACCTTCATCTCTAGGTCTGTGTCTGTGTCTGTCTAGGTCTGGTCTGTGTGTACCTTCATCTCTAGGTCTGTGTCTGTGTGGGTGTACCTTCATCTCTAGGTCTGTGTCTGTGTGGGTGTACCTTCATCTCTAGGTCTGTGTCTGAGTGGGTGTACCTTCATCTCTAGGTCTGTGTCTGTGTGGGTGTACCTTCATCTCTAGGTCTGTGTGTGTCTGTCTGAGTGTGTACCTGAAATAGCCTCTCGAAGCAGCCCTTCTTGACAGCCTCAGAGGGCAACACATAGGATAGTTCAGTGTTGGAGTCAGACAACAGCAGACAGGACCCCACAAACTGACGAATGAACTGGGTGACCCGGGTCTCTGAGCAGGGAGAAAGGGAGGAGGAGGAGGGGGACAGGGAGGAGGAGGACACGGTGGAGGGAGGCTGGGGCTGGGTGACCTGGTCTGGAGGCACAAACACACAGCATGATGGATGGAGGGAGGGAAAGGAGGATAAGGTGTAAGCAGAGAGCGGGGCAGTGGGACAAAGATCATTTTCAAAGGCAAAATACTAGCTGTACATGTTCAAAGACTTTTAAAAGAGAAAGTGAAAGATATTATAGAGAACACAGGAGGTTGGTGGCACCTTAATTGGGGAGGACGGGCTCGTGGTAATGACTGGAGTGGAATATGTTGAATGGTATCAAATACATCAAACACATGTTTTCCATGTGTTGATGCCGTTCGCTCCATTCCGGCCATTATTATGAGCCGTCGTCCCCTCAACAACCTCCACTGATAGAGAACAAATCCATCATATTCTAAAAGTGAGGGACAGAGGAAGTTTGTCATTGATAATAGACTGAGACAGCTTGTGACAAAAGGACAAAGAGAAACACACATATACACATATAAAAGACTCACCTCCGCTCTCACTCTGTTTCTTGACCAGGGTGAGTTTGTAGCCGTCTCCGTAGGTGCTCTTGAGAAAGAGTGGGGAGCCGCAGCACTTGAGTCTCCCATGGGAGATGATGGCTATGCGGTCTCCTAACAGGTCAGCCTCATCCATGTGGTGGGTGGACAGCAGGATGGTGCGACCTAGAAGCACAGTTGAAATGTTTCTCTGTCAATATACACCGAGTGCACAAAACATTAGCAACACCTTCCTAATATCGAAGGTGTTGCCCTCAGAACAGACTCATTTCGTCGGGGCATGTACTGTGCGTACTCTACAAGGTGTCGAAAGCGTTCCACAGGGATGCTGGCCCATGTTGACTCCAATGGTTCCACAGTTGTATCAAGTTGGCTGGATGTCCTTTGGGTGGTGGACAATTCTTGATACACACGGGAAACTGTTGAGCGTGAACAACCCAGCAACTTTGCAGTTCTTGACACACTCAAACCGGTGCGCCTGGCACCTGCTAACATACCCAGTTCAAAAGCACTTCAATCCTTTGTCTTGCCCATTCACCCTCTGAATGGCACACAAACACAATACATGTCTCAACTCTCAAAAATCCTTCTTTAATATGTCTCCCCCCCTTCATCTACACTGATTAAAGTCGATTTAACAAGTGACATCAATAAGGGATTAGAGCTTTCACCTGGTAAGTCTATGTCATGGAAAGAGCTGGTGTTCCTAATGTTTTGTACACTCAGTGTACATCAACATGTGTCAAACCATGTGGTGGGTGGACAACAGAATGGTGCAACCTAGAAACACAAGGGTGACAAACCAGTGCACTCTATAGGGAACAGGGTGCCATTTGAGACACAATCTTAGTGTGGTTGACCCATGTCTCACCTGTTGTGAGTGTTAGTGTGCGAGGGTTAGTGTGTGAGTTTGAAGCATCATGTCTCATCTGTTGTTAGTGTGCGAGGGTTAGTGTGTGAGGGTTAGTGTGTGAGTTTGAAGCATCATGTATCATCTGTTGTTAGTGTGCGAGGGTTAGTGTGTGAGTTTGAAGCATCATGTATCATCTGTTGTTAGTGTGCGAGGGTTAGTGTGTGAGGGTTAGTGTGTGAATTTGAAGCATCATGTATCATCTGTTGTTAGTGTGCGAGGGTTAGTGTGCGAGTTTGAAGCATCATGTATCATCTGTTGTTAGTGTGCGAGGGTTAGTGTGCGAGGGTTAGTGTGCGAGGGTTAGTGTGCGAGTTTGAAGCATCATGTATCATCTGTTGTTAGTGTGCGAGGGTTAGTGTGTGAGGGTTAGTGTGTGAGTTTGAAGCATCATGTATCATCTGTTGTTAGTGTGCGAGGGTTAGTGTGTGAGGGTTAGTGTGTGAGTTTGAAGCATCATGTATCATCTGTTGTTAGTGTGCGAGGGTTAGTGTGCGAGGGTTAGTGTGCGAGGGTTAGTGTGTGAGTTTGAAGCATCATGTATCATCTGTTGTTAGTGTGCGAGGGTTAGTGTGCGAGGGTTAGTGTGTGAGTTTGAAGCATCATGTATCATCTGTTGTTAGTGTGCGAGGGTTATTGTGTGAGTTTGAAGCATCATGTATCATCTGTTGTTAGTGTGCGAGGGTTAGTGTGCGAGGGTTAGTGTGCGAGGGTTAGTGTGTGAGTTTGAAGCATCATGTATCATCTGTTGTTAGTGTGCGAGGGTTAGTGTGCGAGGGTTAGTGTGTGAGGGTTAGTGTGCGAGGGTTAGTGTGTGAGTTTGAAGCATCATGTATCATCTGTTGTTAGTGTGCGAGGGTTAGTGTGCGAGGGTTAGTGTGCGAGGGTTAGTGTGCGAGTTTGAAGCATCATGTATCATCTGTTGTTAGTGTGCGAGGGTTAGTGTGTGAGTTTGAAGCATCATGTCTCATCTGTTGTTAGTGTGCGAGGGTTAGTGTGTGAGTTTGAAGCATCATGTATCATCTGTTGTTAGTGTGCGAGGGTTAGAGTGTGAGTTTGAAGCATCATGTATCATCTGTTGTTAGTGTGCATGGATAGTGTGTGAGTTTGAAGCATCATGTATCATCTGTTGTTAGTGTGCGAGGGTTAGTGTGTGAGGGTTAGTGTGTGAGATTGAAGCATCATGTATCATCTGTTGTGAGTGTTAGAGTGTGAGGGTTAGTGTGTGAGGGTTAGTGTGTGAGATTGAAGCATCATGTATCATCTGTTGTTAGTGTGCGAGGGTTAGTGTGCGAGGGTTAGTGTGTGAGTTTGAAGCATCATGTATCATCTGTTGTTAGTGTGCGAGGGTTAGTGTGTGAGGGTTAGTGTGTGAGTTTGACGCATCATGTATCATCTGTTGTTAGTGTGTGAGGGTTAGTGTGTGAGGGTTAGTGTGTGAGATTGAAGCATCATGTATCATCTGTTGTTAGTGTGCGAGGGTTAGTGTGTGAGGGATAGTGTGTGAGATTGAAGCATCATGTATCATCTGTTGTTAGTGTGTGAGGGTTAGTGTGTGAGTTTGACGCATCATGTATCATCTGTTGTTAGTGTGTGAGGGTTAGTGTGTGAGGGTTAGTGTGTGAGATTGAAGCATCATGTATCATCTGTTGTTAGTGTGCGAGGGTTAGTGTGTGAGGGTTAGTGTGTGAGTTTGAAGCATCATGTATCATCTGTTGTGAGTGTTAGAGTGTGAGGGTTAGTGTGTGAGGGTTAGTGTGTGAGATTGAAGCATCATGTATCATCTGTTGTTAGTGTGCGAGGGTTAGTGTGTGAGGGTTAGTGTGTGAGATTGAAGCATCATGTATCATCTGTTGTTAGTGTGTGAGGGTTAGTGTGTGAGGGTTAGTGTGTGAGATTGAAGCATCATGTATCATCTGTTGTTAGTGTGCGAGGGTTAGTGTGTGAGGGTTAGTGTGTGAGATTGAAGCATCATGTATCATCTGTTGTTAGTGTGTGAGGGTTAGTGTGCGAGTTTGACGCATCATGTATCATCTGTTGTTAGTGTGTGAGGGTTAGTGTGTGAGATTGAAGCAACATGTATCATCTGTTGTTAGTGTGCGAGGGTTAGTGTGTGAGGGTTAGTGTGTGAGGGTTAGTGTGTGAGATTGAAGCATCGTGTATCATCTGTTGTTAGTGTGCGAGGGTTAGTGTGTGAGGGTTAGTGTGTGCGTTTGATGCATCATGTCTCACCCTGTTTGTACTTGAGGATGAGGTCCCAGATGGCTCTGCGTGCGTAGGGGTCCACCCCCGCCGTAGGCTCATCCAGGATGACGGCCCGGGAGCCGCCCACAAACGCTATGGCCACGGACAGCTTCCTCTTCATTCCCCCAGACAGAGTCTGCACCAGGCTGTGACGCTTATTATTCAACTCTAGATCGTCTATCATCCTGACAACATACACACAACTCATGGTCATTTACATTATTTTGGGCTGTGGATGGGTATAATTTGTTTCCAAACTATACATATCCTTCAATGGCAGTCACCTGTACTTATATACTATCTACACCCTTCAATTTGAAGAGGTGAGATCCTAATCTAATGCCATGTTGATAGTTTCACTTCCACCTTAGGGTCTTTGACTTGGTTAAACCATCCAAATGGGATGTGACGTACTTGTCCATCTCCTTGCGGATGTCCTCCTCGGCCATGCCTTTGAGTTTGGAGTAGAACCACAGGTGCTCCTCCACGCTGAGCTTGTCAAAGAGCACATTGTGCTGGGGGCACATGCCCAGGTTCTGCCTGATACGCTCCATGTCAGTACGGATGTCATGGCCGTAGATGGTGGCTGAGCCAGAGGTGGGCGGGAACAGACCTGTCAGAATAGACCTGGGGATCGCAGTAGAGAACCAGTGGGAGTTAGCGACAGGGTTAGTGAGAGAGGGAAGAAATGGACACGTAAAACATAGGTCATACTGTATTTGAAGGCCATTTTTGTGGACATTACGGTGATGTTATGGGAATCGTATGGGAAAGATGACGGAAACATTATGGTGATGTTGTAGCCAACATTATGCATGGCCTGTTTATAATTTATCATTACATGACAATTGTTAACAAATAGTTCATCTACAATATGGTTTATAAGCAGATGATGAATAGCCCTTCAAACAAATTCTTACCAAAACATACAACACACATCTCCCCGTGTCTCTCTGTAAACCCACACGTCAACACAACACAAACGCCCGGGGACCCTCTGACACACACGTGGGCACACACACATTTTTCTCTCTCACATGGTGGTGGTCTTGCCGGCTCCGTTGTGTCCCAGGAAGGACACCACCTGGTTCTCGTGGAGGTTGAGGCTCAGCTTGTTGAGGGCCAGCTTATTGCCCATCTTGTAGACCTTGGTCAGCTTGTCTATACAAACCACCAGAGGCAGGTGGCTGGGCTCCTCTTCAATACCACGCATCTCCTCTGGAGGGAGAGAGAGAGCCAGCGAGCGAGAGAAAGAGAGAGGGAGAGAGAGGATAAAGCTGCTCTCTATTACAGAACCAGGGAAGAACCTTATTTTGAGATTAGATTTTTTTGGTAACATCTTATTTGGATAGTCCCAAATCAATGCTTTATAGATGTTGAGTAGATGTTCAACTACCTATCAACCATATTTCTACTAACTATCCACTAACCAAGTTCAAGGTCAGGCTTGGCCCTACCAGATCGCCGGTGTTCCATGGCACACGCCTGGTCCTCCTCCATGACACTCAGCCTGGCCCCTCCCCCCCAGGGACACTCCCATGTCTCCACACGCCCACTGCCCAGCCAATAGGACTTCTGCAGGGGGAAGTACCACGGCCGAGGCAGCCCATACATCCCTGGAGGACAGGAGAGAATGGGTGAAAAAACTCATTTGTGATTCAGCCCAGTTGCTTCCATAAACAGTCAGTGACAAAACAGGGACACAAAAGGGAGGGATTTAAGTTAGCAGCCAAAGACATGAAAAATGGAAATCCATATTGGATGTTGACTGTTTACCTGGATGCACAGCCTCTATGTACCAGGTGAGTACTCCATACACACTAGCATCGATGATGAGCATCATCATGGACAGGCCAAGGTTGAAGTCATCGCCCTCTACAGGTGACTGGTTGATGGTGCGCCACTGGATACCAACCCCAGCCACCTCGTACAGGGCAAAGTACTTAGAGCCCAGGCCGAACGCTGTGGTCGACATAAGAGACTGGAGAGAATGGGAATAAGGAAAATGGACGTGTTAAAAGCTGTTGACGTGTATGAAGATCAATGTCTTTCAAGGGCTGACGGATTCAGACTGGTAGTGTCAGAGAATAGAATAGAAGTCTGGTTTCTTCCGGACTTTCAACTACTTTGCTCGACATTTTGATACACCTTTGACACAGAAATAGGTCATTTGACTCAGTGAGTCAAAGAGACAAATAACTAAGTCTAGCCATGAGCCCGGGGTCATGTTTCTCTCATGAAATATATCCAGACAGTCTAGACATGGTCACAGTTTATGACTAACAACAAACAAATCCCTGTCATGAATAAAGCACAGGGAGAGAGTCAGACAGGGAGGAGAACAAAGGCCCGATCTTACAGCGATACACTTCTCGAAGGCCGTGATCTTGTCATGGGCCACCTCCTCTCTGATGGCCACGTACATGTATGGGACATAGCTGAGGAAGTAGATTATCCCACCACACGCTGACGCCAGCTTGGCCTTGGAGTAGATCACTGACACCAGGAAGCTGGCATACACAGACAGGACACAGACAGACAGAACGGAGAGAAATACCGTTAGCATTTACTAATCTTGTTTCTAAACACTTTCGCCCAATGGACAATAGCCTGGAGACGTATTTGTATTTATTTATTTTATTCAACCTATTTAACTAGGCAAGTCAGTTAAGAACAAATTCTTATTTACAATGACGGCCTACCAAAAGGCATAAGGCCTCCTGCGGGTATGGGGGCTGGGATATATATATATATAGGACAAAACACACATCACGACAAGAGAGACACCACAACACTGCATAAAGAGACCTAAGACAACAACATAGCGTGGCAGCAACAGAGGTTAAGATGAGGTGAATCTCCTCATCTCTATCTCATTTAGTTTGCTCCTCAAATCCACGCACCTTGGTTGAAGAGTGAGGTAGCGAGTGTTTCTATTTGCTAGCATTTACCGACCGTGCACGTTTCCTCGGGACGGAGTCACTGTCGGCCTGATACATGAAGGAGAGAGCATTTTTTTTCTTAAATAACGCGTTTCTTTCTCAACGAAAGTGGACGTGAAAGGGAAACAACTTTTGTCAAATCAGCCGTTGGAAACCGCAGTGACTCCACAGTGAGTGAGTCGTTAGATTCATCTTTAACACCTTGAACGTGTGTAAAGGTCACGGCTGCTTTGAGATCACGGCTTTCAGTGAGGACTGCAATAACAGTCAGAGAGAAACCAGTCAAAGCAGAAGTTGCAGCTGCCCCCTAGACACTGTTAGTGGTGAAATGGTGAACATTTCAGGAAGGTAAACTGATCCTGTATCTGTGCCTAAGGCCATGGCAACTTCTGTCTGGGACATAGAAAAAGTTGAAAGCTGCACATACGCTCCCAATGATTATAATGGTTAAAAGAGCAGTGTGCAACTTTCTTTATAGTATAAGATTATGTTCGTCTGCACTTCTCCTACTATTTTGTCTGTGTGTCAACTCATGCTTTTTACTAGACTAACGTCAGAGCAGTAGTGGTGCCATTACCAGAACATAATGGTGGCGATGGCGTAGATGGAGAGGAAGAGCCAGATGATGAAGATGTCGCTGTGGAGGAGCACCCGACCGTATTTCAGGATGGCCGTCAGGGCCGTCACTGAGATGGACAACTGGACAAACCCAGTGATGAACCAGGCCACCCAGTGGACCGCGTTGTTCAGGCCCATCATCTTCATCACCTACAGGCCAGGCAGGAAGGATACAGGTTACTTTCCAGAAGAGGTTATTCCTCTTATTTACTCTTACAGTCACTCATATGGATGTGAATGTAACCCCCCCCCCTCCCCTCCCCAGATATGAACAAAATATTCTGAATATGAAGAAGAAGAAAAAAACACATACAATATTATCATAGGAATTCAACTTGGGAAAACATTTAATTGAAATCCATATTTCTCCAGCAGGGGGCGGAAGAGAGGCAATAAATACGAGTGACATCATCTTGCTCTCGGATGCCGAACAAAGGCAGAGAGTAGATGGCTTTAGTGTTGCTGCTCCAATGTCACAGACAGACATAGGAGGAGATGCATTCTAAATAGCACCCTTTTCCCTATATAGTGTACCAATTTTGACTAAAGGTCTGGTCAAAAGTATTGTACTACAAAGGGGTTGTCATTTGGAACACACATGGAGAGCCTAGTGTAGACAGGTGAGCAGGCAGCTGCAGGCAGTCTCACCTCTTTGAGCCGGTGCTCCTTCTCCGCCACAATGTGTTGGATCATCATGGCTACAGAGTAGACCCAGGAGATCACCATGCACAGAGGCATCATGTGCTCGATCACAAACAGGAAGCTATGGACCAACGACAAACAGAAGAAATCACTCGCTCAATGCTAAACCTCATTTATTCTTGAATCATTTGGCAGTCGAGCAAGTTGAGGAGACTAAAACTGCTGGGCGTAACCCTAGGTAGCAAGCGTTCACGGTCAGAACTTGCTCAAATGAGAAGAGGCCCTTCCATGATAGGGCGTCGCTCTGCTTCCTTGACATCTCAGTCGACCAGACAGGTCCTTACAAGCCCTAGTTTTGTCACACCTGGACGACTGCCCAGCTATGTGGTCATGTGCGGCAAAGAAGGACATAGGTCAATTGCATTTGGTCCAGAACAAAGCAGCGCGTATCGCATTTAGTTGTACACGGAGGGTAAGTGTCAGTAACATGCACGTCAGTCTCTCCTGGCTCAAGGTTGATGAGAGATTGACTGCATCACTAATGGTCTTTGTGCGAGGTATTGATGTGTTGAAGGTGCAGAACTGTCTGGTCAAGCAGTTGGCAGACAGTTTGGACACTCATCGGTACAACACAAGACATGCAACCGGAGGTCTCTTCACAGTCCCTAGGTCCAGAACCGAGGCGGGGAAACGCACAGTATTAAATAGAGCCATGACTACATGGAACTCTCTGCCACCCCAGTAACTCAAGCTAGCAATAAAAACAGTTTAACAAAAACTGATAAAGGGGGCTGTGAAGAGACACACACATTTTATATATCTTGTATTGTAATTTGCACTTTACTATGTATTAGACCTAGATATTGTGAGTACTGTATGTACTAACATACATTTAGTACATACAGTACATTTTAAATGTACTTCAGTCTTTGACTAATCATATTCTGTACTATCTACCTATCTATCTATCTAAATGGGCAGGGCCAATGTAATTTGATTACCTCAGATAGAAATAGTGCCAGAATGAATGGTTATTTTGGCCACAGTCCCAGGGCAGAGCAACTATAAGAAAAAGCCAATGTGAGTAGAGGAGAGGTATATTGAGAGAGTTCCAAGTCTTACTCGTCTCTTGTGTAGCAGGGGTAAGGGAACATCTGAACATAGTTGCCAGGCTCCACCACGTCATGGCCCACAAACGTGTTAATGATGGCTCTCTCCATCATATCTGAGGACACACACACACACACACACACACACACACACACACACACACACACACACACACACACACACACACACACACACACACACACACACACACACACACACACACACACACACACACACACACACACACACACACACACACACACACACACACACACACACACCTTAATGAATAAGCCTTCCCATCAATTTTCCCCAAAACATACGGAGAGAATGTGCTGGATCTGCAGCTTGGCGTTGGTACCCACACAGGTGTGCCCACCTCAAGATCACTAGGGTAAGCATTTTACCCCAATAAACCCTTATCTTAATAAAACACCAGCAAAAAAAATGTGTTTGACATAACAATTGTGTCCTCCGTGAACCTGATTTTGTCAGCTGATTTATAGTCTATGTACAGTATAGCCTATTTATAGTTTTGCCTTCTGCAGATAACGCTGAGACAACAAGTACAGCTGAGTTTTGAGACGTCTTCTTTACTACTAAAGCAAGGGGAATGAGAAACATACCAACGACACAACAACATCTGGAAATGCCATACCAGCATTCCAATTCTGTATAAAACACTAATTAGAGCCAACCGTTTTCTTCATATTAATTCATTTGAAATAGCCCAAGTGCCAATCTTTTCTCCTTTGGTTAAAGGGATAATTTGTGATTTTGGCATGCTAGCAGATATCCATAGACTTCCAGTCATTGTGCTAACACTAGTTAGTATTGGCTACCTTTAACTTCCTTCATACTGGACGCAGACATGCTATCCACGGGATCATGCTATCCACGGGATCATCTGACTCTGGGGAAATAGATAAAGTGCCTCATTGCCAAAATCCTGAAGAATCAGTTTAATGCCTTTGTGGCTGTGATGCTGATGATAATGGCTAGAGTTGTCTAAAGTTGTCTACAGTTGGATAGAATTGTCTAGAGTTGGCTAAAGTTGGCTAGAGTTGGCTAAAGTTGGCTAGAGTTGGCTAAAGTTGGCTAGAGTTGGCTAAAGTTGTCTAAAGTTAGCTACAGTTGGCTAAACGTGGCTACAGTTGGCTACAGTTAGCTAGAATTGACAACATTTCAGTCTACATTTAAAACACTTCGGTAGACAACGTGGAGGACTCTGGTCACGTACCCTGGATCCACACAAAGCCGTAGAGGAAATAGAACTTTCCCCCCGTGTTGGGCCCTGGGCGCCAGTAGGCCCGGCGGATCTCGTTGGTTTTCTCTGTGAAGCTGGAGTTCTGCCTGATCTTATAGAGGACATGAGGAGGCAGGGAGCCATCTAGGTTGGTCTGGAATATCACACCTGGGTGAGAGGGAACATTATGTACAATATGTCTTTGACATTATTTCCTCATAATATGAAAGCTATTGCCGATCGGAGGCTAGCTGCATGCCGTAGCCACTGCCCTCTCAGTAAAATCCATCTGGCCACCCGGGCCTGGCCATTAGCCACGATCTGTTTTTAACCGTAAAGACTAAACGAGTGCCAAAGACACGTTTCCATCTTGTGATAATGTAATGGACAGTAAAGTTCTTATGATTACATCAAGTCGTCTGCCCACTGCAGTGGTGAGTGTACTCACTGGCAAACACTGAGATGTTATCATGGTAAGCTTGGTTCAGTGTGTAGTTGACGATGCTGTCCTCATCCGGAAAACCCTTGAAGATATCCACACTGACCTGGAACAAGAAGAAGAAGAAGAAGAAAGAAGAATCCTTGCAGTCAATGGGAAATTGTCTTCTGCCTTGATCCCAACCAGATGGCAGCCACAGTGCGGCGCCAACCCCCAAGAGCACAAGAAACGTCTATATCGGCAACATAGGCAATAATAGTCCCTGCCCTGGGCTCTGGTCAAAAGTAGTCAAACATATAGGGGAATAGGGTGCCATTTGGGATGAATCCTGGGACTATTGAATGGAGCTTTGCTGCGTCCTTGTCCAGAGCGGATTATCGGTGCTCATATTACTGCACGCCTGCTGTCTGTGTCCGGATCAATATACAGTACTCAAGTTCCACTGCTCTTCCTGTGTCAGAATGCCCATGTCTACAGTTCTTCCTGCCCGTACACCAGAATCTTATAAAGCTCTCGTGTAATGGATAGTGACCTTGGGCGTTCTTTCCAACCAGGACTACTACTACTAGATGTACTATTCATCTCTGTTGTTTTGTGTGTGTTTGTGTGTTTCTTTCTTTCTTTTTCATTCAAGTTTCATACTGACCTTGGACATGAAGTGTGTCCAGCCACAGGCGGCGTTGTCAATGGTGTCCAGCTGCTCCAGCAGGGTGGAGGTGTTGGGCAGGGTGTAGTTGCCCTCCAGCAACCCACGCAGCAGATCACTGTCTGTCCCATTCAGCAGTTCCGGGTGACCACGTAGGTCAGAGGTCAACTAGGAAGAGGAATACATAAGCAGTTAATGCACAGGTAGGCATATCCATGGGCTTATTGTCCAGTAGTTTGTATGTGTTCATGATACAGTGTACATATGGGCTTATCAGGCAAGATATGGACTGTATTAATATACTGTGTGGGGGACAATATTTTTTTTCAAGATTGCCAGTTAAATCTTATGCCATTTATCAGACAATATTACCTTATGAGGTGAGGTGAATAGTGTCTGTTACTGTATATGAAGAGAGGTAAAAGCTGTGTGTTACCTGCTGCATCCAGGCCAAGTGGTGGTGCAGCTTGCCCTCCTCCAGATAAGTCCTGAGCTGGGCAGAGATGTTGAGCCACACCCGGGCGTAGTGAGTCACGTTCCCCACAAACGCAAATGTCTCATTGGCCTTCACACAGAAGCAGAGTCACGGGTCACCGACACAGAAGAAGCTATCCCAGGCCTAGCTCTGGTCCAGTGTGTTAGGTGCAGCTTGCTGGTGCTGAGGCTTCCCAGTGTCAGCAAGCCACATCCTGAAGCAGAGCTATCCCAGGCCTAGCTCTGGTCCAGTGTGTTAGGTGCAGCTTGCTGGTGCTGAGGCTTCCCAGTGTCAGCAAGCCACATCCTGAAGCAGAGCTATCCCAGACCTAGCTCTGGTCCAGGGTGTTAGGTGCAGCTTGCTGGTGCTGAGGCTTCCCAGTGTCAGCAAGCCACATCCTGAAGCAGAGCTATCCCAGACCTAGCTCTGGTCCAGGGTGTTAGGTGCAGCTTGCTGGTGCTGAGGCTTCCCAGTGTCAGCAAGCCACATCCTGAAGCAGAGCTATCCCAGGCCTAGCTCTGGTCCAGTGTGTTAGGTGTAGCTTGCTGGTGCTGAGGCTTCCCAGTGTCAGCAAGCCACATCCTGAAGCAGAGCTATCCCAGTCCCATTAACGTCTCGTTACTCGATCCACATCCTTTCAACTGTCCTTTTCTGTTGAGTCCCTTCTGTGGCCCTTCCCTCTGCTCTCTGCCTCTCTCCCTCCCTCTCTAGTTTTGTTAATTTCGTAAAACCCCTCCCTCCTCCCGTCCTCTGGCTTAGATAACAAATCTAGCTATAGACCATCTGCCAATAACAAGCCGGTGGTAACTAGTGGGATGTACAGAGAAACAGAGAATCAATGGCCAGTTGTGCATATGCTGTGGTATAGCGAGACCTCCGGGGACTGAGGATCGCATGATTCATCTAGCCACGCATAGACTTCCTACACATCTTGCCCTTAACCCGATGTACAGAACATGTAGCTACGTGATTAATGTGTAAGGCTGGGATGCAAATGACCACGGGGCTCCTAGTGAATTCCCAACATTTTCTCAATACACTGCGAGTCTCAAAGTGTCTGACAACAGCTAGGCCGTATAAATGAAAGAAAAAAACTATAGCACCGGCTGCTATCCTCCATTTAGTCTTGGCATTTGGAAATAGATCACATCTTGTGTACGTAAGCACCCGCTTTCCTCGTACTTTATCAAATGAATATAGACAATGCCTGGGCAGCAGTGTGCATAGCTCTATAGCCTAATGACACCTGAATAACTCTATTACAGTACACTGTCTAGGTACAAGTCACTGTGTAAATGCTACAGTACATCCACGATAACGATACAGTTGACAGAGCTTGAAAGAACATGGTCATGTACTTGCCTTCTGAATGACTTTGTCCACCTGTGAGCCGATGGGGGAGTAGAGGATCTTGGGATTTGTAGTCATCAGATGCACTAGTAAGCCCAGATTGCGCTGCTCTTTACTGGTAAAGCCCAGAGAGCTCATATTCCCTTGCTTTAAAGCCTCTGGCTCAATGATTCTGGAGACAGTAGACAGGGATCAACAACTTCAGCCTTTACGGCATAGGTGTACAGAATTGTGTTTCTCTACTCTGGCACCAGCCCAGTTCTAACACACCTGATTTGCATTGTATCAATTTAAAACAGCAGGGCCCTTGATTAGGTGAATCAGGTGTGTTATTATATGGCTGGAACATAAGCTTGCACACCCTGTAGATTTCTAGCCTGGTCCCAGATCTGTTCGTGCCCAAGCAACTCCATGAGTGACAGAGAATTGGCATGATAGCATACAGACTAGCACTAATGCAATTGGATCTGCAGTTAAAGAACAATGGCAGAAGGAATGATCCTATTACATAGACACAAACCTGTTGTTCCCACACAGAATAGGCTGCAGCCCTGCCCACAGCTGCACAAAGGTAGAAAACGAGTGAGGGTTCTCTTCTTTCACATTCTCTTTCTCTCGTCCTCTCCCCTCCTCTCCGCCCTCCTCCCAGGGGTTCTCGGTGGTGTTGGGCCCCCAAGTGGTGGCGTTGAGGGACCAGGAAGTGGTGGTGTTGGCTGGAGCCCCAGGGGGGACGTGGCCAGCACAGGCCCCCTTGGGGAGCAGGCGAGCCAGGCCTGACAGCAGGTCTACATCCCTGAGGAGCTTCTCCACGTCAGCCAAGTCCTTCAGCAGAGCACCCAGGTGGGACTGGGACAGAGGGGCCGAGGAGTTGGCTGGCTCCAGACGCAGCTGGAGAGAGAAGGCCGAAAGGTGTGGAGAGACAGAAGAAAGGGGGAAAGTATGAGAGCGGGAGAAAGAAAGAAGGAAAGAAAGGAAAAGAAAGAAAGAAAAAGAAAGAAAGAAAGAAAGAAAGAAAGAAAGAAAGAAAGAAAGAAAGAAAGAAAGAAAGAAAGAAAGAAAGAAAGAAAGAAAGAAAAAGAAAGAAAAAGAAAGAAAGAGACCGATGTGGATAGGAATCAAAGGGAGAGAGAATAATGAGTATTAGAGATAGATACTGAGATAGATAGGGAACTAAGATAGATACTGAGGAGCCATAGAATTCCAAATACAAGATCCACAGTATTTATTTATGTGTGTTTGATGAGGGAAAAGCACCTCACCACAGGGAATCTCAGTTCAAAGCAGCCATTGAGTGTGTCCCAAATGGCATCCTATTTCCTATATAGTGCACTACTTTTTTTATGGGCCCTGGTTAAAAGTACAGCACTGAATAGGGAATAGGGTGCCATTTTGGATGAAGCGATTGTCTCTAATGTACCTTGTCAATGAGGCTCTGTGTGTCTATCTGCTCTCGGAGCTCCTGGCTCATCTCTCCAAAGCGCTCAGTCCTTTGTCCCGCCCCACCTCCACATGCTGTACTGCGATAGGCCTGGAGCAGGGACTGCTGCTTCTCAGGAACCAATAGGATCTTGCTCAGCTCACTAGTCCCATCCTCCCCACAGGTAAGCATTTCCAACATGGCACCAGTCAGGAGAACACCCTTTGAAAAAACAATCAAGAGCACATTCAATACAATTCACCATCATCAGCATGTATGGTATCAATTATTTCAGTGGTAGTCTTGTAAAGGCTATTGATAAAGGTAATTGGTTCAGGGTATACGATAAAGGCTATTGACAAAGGTAATTGATTCAGGGTATACAATAAAGGCTATTGATAAAGGTAATTGATTCAGGGTATACAATAAAGGCTATTGATAAAGGTAATTGACTCAGGGTATACAATAAAGGCTATTGATAAAGGTAATTGACTCAGGGTATACAATAAAGGCTATTGATAAAGGTAATTGACTCAGGGTATACAATAAAGGCTATTGATAAAGGTAATTGAATCAGGGTATACAATAAAGGCTATTGATAAAGGTAATTGACTCAGGGTATACAATAAAGGCTATTGATAAAGGTAATTGACTCAGGGTATACAATAAAGGCTATTGATAAAGGTAATTGACTCAGGGTATACAATAAAGGCTATTGATAAAGGTAATTGACTCAGGGTATACAATAAAGGCTATTGATAAAGGTAATTGAATCAGGGTATACAATAAAGGCTATTGATAAAGGTAATTGACTCAGGGTATACAATAAAGGCTATTGATAAAGGTAATTGACTCAGGGTATACAATAAAGGCTATTGATTCAATAGAAAAAAGACAGGAAGAAGGAGGGAAGAAAAAGGGGATGATTCAGATAGAGGAGGATAGATAAGATAAGATAAGCAGTGCACCTCCACCTCCTTCAGTCCCTGGGGGTCGTATCTCTGGCCTGCCCCTCCTCCTGCTAGGCCTAAAGCCTGGGACATGAGTTTGAGTAGGGCCTGCCGATGGGCTGCTTTGGTTGGGTCTCGTAAAGCTTTGTGGATCAGTCCACCATCCAGACTTTGCATGACTCCCAGCATCTTCTCCTGAGGGGACGATAGGAGGGGATTACTGCTGAGCTAATACACAGACTCAGATCAATTCAATTCAATATTTCCCATTAGTAGCCTACCTCCAGTTGAAGTATCTTCTCTGCAGGGGTATGTGTGGTCTCTTTTTCCCCTCCAGAACTGTGACTACTCCCCCCTCCAGTTCTGGGGTACAGGCCAAAGATCAAGTTGAATACCTGCAGTTCAGCAAGTGAAATAGAGGACCCACACACTCAGAGAACCGGAAGATAAACGCACACACGCACGTGCACACACACACAAACACACACACACACACAGGTGGCAGACAGGACTTCAGCGTTTGTTCGCATAGGGAAAGCTGTCAGAAAAACAGGATACTGAGGAGAAACAAGGAGGGACAGACAGAAAGTGACTGACTGGAGAAGACAAAGATGAGGACCTGATGCCAGGCCTAGACAATTAACTGAGACAGAGATGGAGGGAAACAGAAAGGTGGGAGGCACCGAGCCATATATTGATACTGTATGATTCAATGTCATTCCTCAATGACAATACGTCTTTGCCAAATCTGTAATCTTGGCAAACGGGTGTATATTCAAATTTAGATGTCAAAATTGTGTTATCTAAATGTAAATATACCCAATAGCCAAGATTTCAGATTTGGCAGTCTATACTAACATTGTTTCTTACTTCCTTGTTCATCAGTCATGTCACAACATTTGAATGTAAACCCTGCATTACCCCATAACTAAAA